>NC_056608.1:23916596-24220907 GCF_018340385.1 Cyprinus carpio
TAATGACGTAATAATATTTTAATAATATATAGTTTCATCATATATATTAATTATAAATATACAAATATATTTTTTAGCACATAACATGATTTTTTTGCATGATGCTAATAAGAACTGAGGGTAAAAACAATGGTGAAAATAATGTCACAAAACAAAATATGTTTCTTTTTTTTTTTTCTTTCTTATGATTTTGTCATAAAATATAGCATGTTTTTGACAGGTTTTGTGAGATTCATCCGTTTTAGTGGTGTGTGTTTAATCTTTGAGGAAAATCAACAGAATCTAGACAGAAAAGAAAAAATAGTTTAATTTACAAAATTATATCTACTACTGTCACATGCCTTTATGATTTTTCTTTCTTTTTTGATGCAAACATTCAGAATGCAAGATGCATTTCAGACCTTTGTGTTCTTTCTATGTTAGTTTAATTAAAATCAATATCTTATTTTGCAAAAACACATCTGACCTAAATCCTACAAGACTTTATAATTTAATTAAATATGAATGCAATCAGGGTAACTTGACCAAATAAATAAATAAATAAATAAATAAATAAATGAATAAAAATTATTTTTGTTGAACTAATTCATCTTTCTGATTGAGTTATTTTCTCTAAGGCAGGCTACAGTAGTTAATACTTTTACACCAGGCTCCTAATAATTAAATCAGACTAAGAAATTTTCAAACAGTAAAGGAGACTATATATATATATATATATATATATTATATATATATATATATATATATATATATATATATATATATATATATATATATATATATATTAAATAAACACTAAATAAATTAAACTTTTTTTTTAATTCTCCAGTTCATAAACTATTCCAAAGTTGTTGTTTTTTCTTTTCTCCTGTGAAGTCGATTAGTGTTGTTCACATGACAGCTGTCTCTCTCTCTCTCTCTCTCTCTCTCTCTTTGAGGGCTGCTGGGTAAATGGCACTTGAGAGCAGTTCAGTAGCACAAAACATTTTGACATTTAGAAGTGTGTGAACAAGAGCCCTCAGGCATCAGACACGCTTAAAACAGAGTGTTTTCATAGTAGGAATCAATGAGAGCGTCAGAGCACATGTGATTCCTGCACAGCCTCTGAAAAATCACATTCAGTGCATTTTAGGAAACATGAAGTGTGATTGATAAATAAATCAGTCAATGAAAAGTAAAGCGAAGTAAATGAGGATGCAAACACCCACAGGAAACATAACAGCTGAGATCCCTTTAGTATCTATATTTAATAACGTTTGTCCTGCACAGTAAAAAGTCAAATATAGGTTCATTTCAGTGTCCAGTATCTCAGATTCTACCAACAGATGCATTTATTTTTTTATGTATTTTTTGGTGATCCGAGCACAAATTCACTCAACTTTTATCTTTTAGTCTCATTCTGTTCTGATGTGAACTTGTGTCCTCCAACAAGCAAAGGTCAAAGGTCAGCAGCAGGCTCCTGTCCTGTATTGTGACAGCTCCACTGGGATTTCTCATGTTTTCTTTTTTTCTAAAATAAAAGAATACAGGAGACTTGTCACACTTTCTACTCCAAATGCAAGTAAAGTATTGTCTGTTTGGGCTTCTGTGTAGAGTAGACACATGCTTCAAAGCAAAAAATACTGATAATTTCCAACATTACTGTCAATTTCTTAAAAACATATTTATAGCAAGGAATATTGTCACATGATAAGGAATGAATCATCACAGCGAGAAACTGCTCATAAAGAACCTATCGAAAACTTTAGGACTTTATAGGTTTTATATTGCATTGTAATGCAATATGCTAGTACTTAAAAGTGTTCTCAATATATTCAGGGCTATTCAGGGTTATTATAGTTAATATGACTACCCATCTGGTCAAACTATATTTTAAATGCATGCTAAATATATGTTATAAGCAGCGAAGCTCAATGAAATATATTTTTGAAACTAAAAATATTTAGTTTTCACTTTTCAACTTTCATATACCAAAATGAATTTGAAAATCTATTTCAGGAGTAAGAACTGAAGAAGAATACTGTACAAAAAGGCCAAAAATATATTGGTAGAAAATATATTTACATAAATATATTTTCAAACATATTCTAGTTTTTTTTTATTTATTTATTTATTTTTACCATTTTTAATATTTTGAAATATATATATATATATATATATATATATATATATATATATATACTAAAACTAAAACTAAAACTGAAATAATAATAATAATAATAATAACTATGTAGAAATTTTAAAAACTGACAAAAATAGACAACAAAATGACTATATATTATACATTTGATAAAAACAAAAACAAAAAAAAACTAATGAAAAATCTGAGTAAAATCTATGACAGTATCTCAGTGATGGTAAAATAGCACTGGGCTATTGTGATTTTGCATGTGTGTTTGTGTTCATGTGAACGATGAAGGCTAATGATTGTGATCTTCAGGTTAATGACAGATTAATGCTGGTTTAATTAGGGCCAACAGTTTAACCAAAACACCTACATGCTTCACTCACTGCCTTCACAATCTGTCCAGTTCACCTCATCTGAAACAAAATATCCCCACAATAATCTGAGCTGTGTGGTTTAATACAAATCACTTTGTACTTGGGCAAATTGTGCACATATGACTGACGTGACATACTCTCTCTCTCTCTCTCTCTCTCTCTCTCTCACACACACACACACACACACACACACACACACACACACTGTCTCTGTGGCAGCAGTTTCTCTCATTAATTCATACACAGTGATGCGTGTACAGTGTGATAGTCCAGTAATCACACAGACACGACTGAATTCTGTCAACAACTGCCAAAGCATCTGTCCTCAGCAGGTTGTGTGTGTGTGTGTGTGTGTGTGTGTGTGTGATTGAGTCAAACATTCACAGTGTGCGTGTTCTCACAGCAATACACTGATACCATACATTTCTTGTTATTTAGGGTTCACTGAATCTTACTCGTACTTTAGTTGATGATGTTATTTCTGGATTTATGGTTGGGAAACATAATGAAGAAATTCTGTTTGAGAATATACTTTTTTATGTATGTATGTATGTATGTATGTATGTTTTTATTTCTTTTTTTTTTTTATATGTACAACTACTGTGTACAAAGAACAATATAAATCTAACTTGAATGCTTCTCCTCAGACAGAATACAAAAGACAATATTGTTATGTATTATTTATTTATTTCAAAGTCAGACTCATTTATTGTCAAGTTAAATGCTTTCTCCTGTCTATAGACAAAATAAAAAACAAAAGACAGTATTGCTATATAAAAATATACATATGGTATATGCAGAGATAAAAAAATATTATTATTTTATTTTATTTTATTTTATTTTATTTTTTTTATTTTATTTTATTGTATTTTATTTTATTGTATTTAATTTTTTTATTTTATTGTATTTAATTTTATTTTATACTTAGATTTAATGTAAATTTAAAATTTTGTTTTGATTTTTAATTTTTTTTTTTTTATTTTTTTATTTTGTAATATTTTAATATTTTTTATTTTCTTTTTTCTTTTTTTATTTTATTTTATTTTACAATTAAAGCAGTTTTCATCTGGCACAAATACAGCACACCTCCCAAATAGTAAGGTGGAATTGAACTTGAAAAGACTTATTTTCACCATTATATCATATTATAAATTATATCGCTAAGTCAAAACACAAAGATGAACTGCTGCATTTCACTAGATTTTGTATTAGTATAAAGTTAGTACAAAGACCCTGTCGAGTAAAATATAGACAAAAATGACTTAGCTTACCTTAAAAATCATAAATATTGTTATATGGCTTTTGAATACCTTGGATTAACCAACCACAAACCTTAAATGCTGAGTTTGACGTGTGAGTTATGAAGGTAGTTTTGAGCTGGACTGAGGTGTCCGTGTGGAAAGTCACATGACCGTGTCCGTGTTGAGCTGAACACGCCAGGCTTCATTAACCTGCAGAGCTGATGAAAAACAGAACCAGTCAGTCAGCTCTTCTAAACAATGAGAGGTGAAATCTCACAAGAAGAATCAGTTTGCTAATATTTGTCTACATGAACTTACAAAAATACTTCTAAGCATTTATTAATCTTAGTTAATCTTAATGTCAAATCAAAGGCATATGTTAGTATCATTATGTAAAGGACCTGCGCTCACATAAACAGCTGTATTTGTACACTGAAAGAATTTACTTTGTTTTGTGTTTCTCAAACTGTAGATTTCTCTCTCTCTCTATATAGAGCCTATATATATATATATATATACACACACACACACAGTGTATTTATTTTAATGTAGACTGTATCAAAAAAAAAAATGCTCAGGTGCTTGTATTTCAAAGTACAAATGTAAGTCCTTTATAACGTGAGTCTTATTTAAATGTGTGTGTGCAGGCAGACAGGGGTCTGATTAAAGATCTATCTTGCTCTTAAATGAGGCTGACAGGGATCATTGTGTTGGTGAAAACAGAAGACGTCATGCTGTGTGAGGAATCCCAGCTATGAGGCTGTTTAAAAGCACACATTTCTCTCTCGCTGTGGTCTTTGGCTTCTGTTGTCAGTTTAGGTTTTTTTTTTTTTCATTCTGAATGGGTTTTGTGACTCCAGCTTTAAATATTTTGTTGTCTTGTGCACACAAAGCGAATCCACTCACGTCGGCGGATTAGCAGTGAAACTTCCTGCCGAAAATCCCAACGACAAGCTGAGAGGATTCAAGCAAACAGGTTTACTCTCAAACAGCGAGCGAGAGCAGATTTAACACTCGCCCTGTTTGTGTCACTCAGAGGAGTCATTAAAAACACTAAACGGCTCTCAGGAAGCGGCCCTTCAGAAAAGAGGGCCTATTCATCCTTTATTTGAAAGACTTGGGCTGGAGGAGGGTCTGAACGCACAACACACACTCTTAACACACACACACACAGACACGGCGACACCAGCTGATTTGATCTGTCCTGGGACTCTGCCATATGGCTCCAATCGGCTCCAGCTGAGGCCTTTGGGTTACTGTGTAAGACAACAGTTACTACAAACTTCCTTTATCACTTTTATCTGTTTTGTGTGCACATATGTACAAATAAGAAGCACACGTGAATGTGATCCACATATGAGGAGGATGCAGTTCACACAGTGTCCAGTTGAGGACATGCTTTCCTCAGGATGAGTACAGATCACCCAACAAAACACAAGCCTGGACATTTCACATGTAGCCTGCTTAATTTATTTTTATATTTATTAATATTATTATCATTAATAATTTTTAATATTTAATAATATTAAATGTAATTTTATTTAAATAAATAGATAATAAATACACACTTTTTTTTATTAATTTATAAGAATATTGTGCATTTATATAATATAGAATGTATTTACTAATTTTGTGTTCCTGTTACATTTAGAATGTAGGTTTGTTTATTTATTTATTATCATGCATAAGTTACATTTTAACCTTTCATATTTTTAAAAAGTATTTTAATAGTTGTGAACTTGTGATTTGCATTACATTGTACATTGAATTTACTGTTACGAACCAATTAACATTAAATAAAAAAAATACTGTACAACATTTATCTAATTTAGTGTGGACTGGAAACAAGTTTAGGGTTTACTTTGAAATAATTTAGGCATTGCTGGTAAATTTTACATAAATTTACTAAAAAAAAAAAAAGAAATTACAAAAAATTAAGAAATAGTGGTAACATTGTGAATTACACATGCAATTTTGAAGTAGGAAGATTAAAATAGTATTTTCTTGTACAATGTACTCAAAATAATCTTTAGTTAAAATTAAGATTATTTTACAGTATACATTTACATTTATGCATTTACTGGATGCTTAGAAATTGGTCACAGATCCAATAAGATCCACAGCATACAAAAATATCTGATATAATGAAAACTTGTTACTTGTTGAAATGTTGCTTACATAAAATGCATTTCGACAGAGTTTTAAGATCATTTGTGAAGACTTTAGTGTTTTACACTCCTTTTCATTAATGTTCATTGGCCATGCAACAAATAAACTAAACTAAACTAAATTTAAGAGAGAGAGAGATGGGGTGGGGGGGGGGGTTTATTTGTTTCCTCATATATCTCACAGGTAATGGAGAATACCTCATATTCAGCTTTAGAGACTCTGAAGTCTACAAGAAATAAAGAAGTTGAGATCTTAGACCACCCAGAAACAGGTAGACACACACACACACACACACACACACACACACACACACACACACACACATGCACGCACGCACGCATGCTCACACACACACAATCACTCAGGGCTTTGCAACTCGTGTCTCTTTGGGTTTGTGGTGATTGTGTGTGTTTGGAATTTAAAAGTAGGTGGATGTGGTTTAGCACACACACACACACACACACACACACACACACACACACACACACACCTTTTACCATTTACACAGGCTTACACCCTCATGTCATTCCACAAAATTAGAAATGTAGCAGTCCATAAATATATACACCACTGAAAAGTTTGGGGTCAGCACAACTGTTTTAAACAGTAATTGACCATAACTGTATATATAGTTATCCATTGGAGGGGAGAAATTCAAGATTCATGTAAATAATCTTAAAATTCAGTTTTAAAGAGTTTTTAATTAAAATATTTTCTTCTATCGTCTCCTTTTTTCTCTGTCTCTGCTTCTCTGTTTTTGAAGCTTTGTTAGTTCCTAACATTTTTAGCTTTTTCTACTACCATAAAAGCAATGCAGTGGTATATAAAGCAGTTGGGTATTAGCTTGGTGTGTGTGTGTGTGTGTTGTGGTGTGTGTGTGTGTGTGTGTGTGTGTGTGTGTGTGTGTGTGTGTGTCAGAGGGGAGGCTGGTGTTATTCTTTTCTCTGTGCCAGATCTTTATGAGTCATATAAACACAGGCTGGTCAGAAAACCTTGATAATTGGAGAGTTACATAAATGGCTAAATCCTCTGAAAGGGATTTTTTGGTTGCTTTTGAAAAGGAGGCCCCACAGAGATCCTGCAGCATTAGCAGCTAGCTAAAGAAAACTCGCTAATTACGTCCTGCTGTGGAGATTCAGAGGAAGGTGTTTTTACAAATTAAATCCCAGTCATCTACTGCAAGAGCCACAGTGTGTGTGTGTGTGTGTGTGTGTGTGTGTGTGTGTGTGTGTGTGTGTGTGTGTGTGTGTGTGTGTGTGTGTGTTAAATTTACTGCTCACTGCAAAGATTGAAAGTTAAGAAAACAATTCATATGATATTATGTATGAAAATATTTAAATAATAAATAATATTTTTCACTTGTTAGTAGAAATGTGAAGTTTTTCATTTTTGTCTATTATTCTTTTTTAATGTGCAAAAACAACTATGAATGTGTTTAAATATTGTTAGGATCATCCAATGAGGCATGTTTGGGGCGGGGCTATCTGACCAATGGCGATGGGGTAGGGGCTGGCTTTGGAAACCTGTTTGGCAAAAGTCATAATTTAAATTTTCCCATTTTGTTATTGTTTAAAAATGCTTTTCCTTAATGGTTATGTGAACATAAAACATCACAAGTCCAATGCAATGACATATTTGTAACTTCTTACAGTAAATGTCTAGATACATTTTGGGTGCCAAAATATGTTTTATTTGGCATAGTTTATGAACATGGTATTGTAAGCATGCAATCTCTAAAATAAACCAATAACAGCTACAGCACACAATCTCTAGTCTTGTAAATATGCATGAGTTTGTCCTGTCAAACTGGATCAGAAATGTGACAAATGTTCAGAAATATTGAAATGTGACCTTTGTCTATAGTGAATCAGTCTTGTGTGTCTTCCCTCTTTCTCTGTCTTTCCATCCTCTTTTCTCACATTCGTCTAGTAGTGTGTGGTGTGCCTCAGGCATTATGATGTGTGTGTGTGTGTGTGTGTGTGTTTCTCTCTCCAGAGACACAGTGGGTTCCAGTCAAACGTTGTGAGATTGTATTTGGTTTTACTCAGTTGTTTTAATGGATTTTAGGAGACTAGATCCTATTATTTCAGAGGACAGCCTGCGGCACTGACTCACCACAAGGCCCTAATCTTCCATGCAAATTAAATATTTCCCCTCCTGTGTGTAAGTGTGTGTTAACATTTCCCTATTACACGATTTGACTTATTTATGTCTGTTATTGCAGTACATGTGGCCCCTGGCATGTAAAATTGGTATGTTTGGTTAGAAGGGCCATACATCATATTCATAGAGTAACATCTTAAATAATTTATCTGATCAAAATAAACTATTTCTATTCACATCAACACTAATCTGCCATTTGATCTTTGAAAAGAAATGATTCTGAGGTTTGCTCCAAATGCATATGACTCTCATTCTACCTTAAAACACAAAAAGGGGGAAATTTTGCCAAACATTGTTTCTGGAGAAAATTGTTCTAATTTGTGATCATTTTTAAGGGTTTTTATGTGTCCTCAATATGATTTTAGTGTTTTTTTTTTTTTTTTTTTTTTTTACTATTCCTTTAAAGTTCCTTATTGACATCATAAACCAGGAAATGACATCATTTTGGAAGGAACATGCAAACGGCACAAAACTCACTAAGTTACTGCTATTCGTATTATGTATTATATGTTTTTAGTTGGTGAGTGTTACACTAACTATTTCATCTTGATTGATAAAATTAACATTTCTTAAGAAAGGGTGGATATATGAAAGTGAACAT
Organism: Cyprinus carpio; assembly: GCF_018340385.1. Classification (NCBI taxonomy): domain Eukaryota; kingdom Metazoa; phylum Chordata; class Actinopteri; order Cypriniformes; family Cyprinidae; genus Cyprinus; species Cyprinus carpio. The sequence continues at coordinate 23,925,273 of NC_056608.1, forward strand.
GAAAAGCTGATGTCCTCATGTTCATGCTTCACTCTGTTAAACATCTTTCCTTGTTGATATTTTCGTGCGATTTGTGTACGTAATCAATCAAGATATAATTAATGAATTATGATCTGTTAATGTGAAAGAATGAGGGAAGTTTTGCTTTGCAGTTTGGTCTTCTGTTTGCTTGTATGTTTGAGCTGCTAAAGCAACATGTTTAGTGCTGAGATGCGTGTGTACATGCGGTTGTCTTGATTAGATGAGAAATATGGCTCATTGTGAGGTCAGACTCTGCCCATGTTTGGTTATACAGGAATATTTAAATAAAATATGATAATTATGAAAAATTAATATGATCATTTACCAGTGATATGTTAGGTATATTTTTTTAAATAATACTAATACTAGTATTATTATATGTTTAGTATAATACTAGTATTAGTATTATACTATTATAGTATTTATTAATATTTTGAATTAGCTTTTTGTAATTTTTTTTCTATTTAAGCCTATAGTTTTTAATTTTGTGTGCTTTTGTCATTTTTATTAGTTTTTAATAATGTTTTAAGTATTTCTATACAGCTATTTATTATTTTTGATTAAGTTGTAATATTATTCTTATTTCACATATTGTTTAGTGTCTAATTTAACCCATTTTATTTTATTTTATTTCAGCTTTATTTCAGTTTCCAAAATCAATTTTTTTACATTTTATTTTTAGTATTTTATAGTTAAATTTTACTATAGTATACAAATTGATTTTTAAAATTTAGTAACAATCATTTACTTACCATCTTGTTATTCAAACCCTGTATTTCTTCTGGTGAACATGAAATTAGATGTTTTTCATACATATAAATGAAAATAGTGATTTACGCCATTGTATTTATCACTTTTTAAGGTTGAAGCCATATACAAAGCTTTGAGGAAAAGCACAACATATGCAGTTTCCATATAGAATAATTATTCACTGTAACAGTTCCACAGGTTCCACTTCAATGGTGCTTTTTGGTCTTTTTGGAGGGTCCACTTCGTTTATATGGAAAACTAAAGCTCAGACATAATGCCAAACATCTAATAAGTAAATAAAATACAATAAAATGCTTGGAATGACATGGGGTAAGTTAAGTAATATTTTCCCTTTTGTGTGAACTGTTCCTTCAACTCAGGCTTCTGTGAATAGTTGTTGGTTTGTTTTTTTGCCATAATTGCATTAATTTTCTATATATCTGTATATCTGTAATTGCTCCACACATTTCTGTTTGTACTGAATTACTGAATGAACAGATAAAAAAGAAAAGACAGCTGAAAACAGAAACGGTTGGAAAATTCCAAACAAATCAATCCATCAATCCTTCAAGGATTCTTATGAAGGTAGACGTGTGTGTGTGTGTGTGTGTGTGTGTGTGTGTGTGTGTGTGTGCGCGCGCGCGTGTGTGTGTGTGTGCATGCTTGTGGGTGTGTGTTTGCGTGTGTGCACACCTCATTTCAAGCACAATTAAGTTGAAATGAACTGGTGAGGGATCAATAACCTCAGGTTGAGCCCCAGACCCTTTCACTCTGTAGAAATGGCGCACATATGCTGATAGCGGCAGCTGATCAGCAACAAATCAGGTTTACTGTCACACAGCTGCCTGAACGGGACGCCCCTCTGGGACTCACACGCTTTTGTTCCAGCCACAGTTCATCTTCAGGTGGAGCCATTTCATGCTTATCAAGGGGCATTAGAATTGTATCTCTTTCCAAATAGACTGATGTCTGTTTTTTTTTTTCTCACTGACAGTGTATTTTATTGATTGCATTGATATTGCTAAATACACTTAACTAGTTGAGCAAACCAATCAATTTATAGTTTTGAAAATTTTAAAGTCAAATATACAACAGATAGTTCATCTTTACAGGTAATGAAGTACAATTCAAAAGTTAGGAGGAATGATGCTGAAAATACAGCTTTGATCACAGGAATAAATTACATTTTAACAGATATTCACACGGAAAACAATTATTTTAAATTGTGATAATGTTTCATAATGTTGTTGTTGTTTTGTTTTTTTTTACTGCGTTTTTGATCAAATAGATGCATCCTTGATGAGCAAAAGAGACCTCATTTTACTAACATTTAAAATCTAATTGACCCCAAATCTTTATACAGTATCACTTGCTAGAAAATTGGTTTATTATTTTAATATATTTAAGTTCTTTTTTTTTTTAACACAAGTGTCTTTTATCATACTGCATTTGGTATTGTTTTATTAAATCAATAAGGTGCTCAGGGCAGTGTGTTTCCTATGACACATCATGCTCTGACCCTTTGACCTCTCTGTAAAATCACCGCATTTGTTCACACAGTACACTTTGTAGCATTATTGGTCCAACTTAATAAAGTCTATGATGTTCTTATGACCATTTTCCACTCTTACATTGTGACAGGTTGTCCATTGGTTGACATTGTCCAGTTTTCCATGACGTAAGGCTTTACACTCAAAACTGACTTTTGTGTGTGTGAACGTGAGCCTATTCCCAGCACGGTACTTCCATTAACTGAATCTTCCCGTTTCAATTCCACTGAGTTCAGAATTCATCCTCTCGGCTGTAATGGGAAGAGCTGTGTGAAAGAGACTCATGGGAAAATCTGTCCGGTTCCTCCACACGCGCTGCATAATGTCTGTCTGAGAGGAAAATCTAGTGAATACAACTAGCGTCACATCAGAGACGCAGCCTGATGCTCACAGAAAAGCCTCATGAGAGGACATTTCAGCTCAACATCCTCTGATAGAGTTTGAGTGTCATTTTCTCTGAGATCACAGGCCTAGTGCTGAGAATGAGAACTACAATATATATATATATATATATGATATATATATATATATATATATATATATATATATATATCACTGTACTTCCTCCAGTTGATTATGTTGATCGAAGACAAGTTTTCTGAAATGTTATGTTTAAATATGAAAAAGATGCGTCATGTAACCAAATATGCACTAATTTAAATACATTTACAGAACATAAATCTGAACGTTGGATAAACCAAGTTCAAAATTCTATTTTAAGTTTTAAGTTTTTTTTGTTTTGTTTTTTTGGATTTTGGATTTCTCATAGTATTATTCCATAAATCAGAAAATACTGTCAACGTCATGTTTTTAAGAGTAAAATGTTATATAAACCAGGACGAATGAACGAACCTTTCTGTTAAAACCTTCAGAATATAGACTGGAACCAAGTTTAGTGTATGCAAGTGCTGCTGAATTGAAAAAGAAGGGGGAAAAAAGTTTTTTTTTTTATTTGACCAGAAGACTTTAAAGGTGTTGCTAAGTGAAATTTATAGATGCAAATAGCAATAAAAAATAAACGCATGTATTTTGCAGTATGTTAATTGGTTGACATTTTCCTGTTTTTCATGACGTGGATCCTTTAAAAGGCTTTACACTGAAACTGACACATTATCAGGTTCATAGTAAAGCTAAACACATTTCTGTGTTTTCTTTCCATTGGTCTGATATAAGACACGGTATGGAAGCAAATTGCCCAAAAAGGGCCAAAAAATTACCAGTGCCTTCGGATTTTTTTTCTTTCTTTTTTTTATACTTTTTTTTCTTTTACCTTAAAGGGGTCATTTATTTTTGTGCATTTTTGTATTTCTACGAATTTATAGTAAAAAGCTTGCATGTAGTCTGACCTGTACGGATTATCTTCACATTTTTCATTTATTTACTGAATTCTCTCAAATCAACAGCATGTCCTGTTGTAGGAGGTGACGAATTCATTCAGACAAAAGCTGTTGAAATGTTCTCTATATTGTCCTATAATGTAAATTCCTGATAGCACAGTGCTATTTGACAAGTATGTGATCATATAGCTGGTGAGATGCTCTCATTATCGCAGACTGCTGAAAACTCAACTACTGAAGCAATCAGTACTTTACAGGAAATGGCAGCTGTTACTTTGGCTGAGTGATTTTACCCATCTGCCAACGGCTACGGGAGGAAATGGCTGCTTTGATCCCTCTGTGTTTGCTCGCTGTTTAAATTTGTGCACAGATAGTTTAATTTTTCCTTGCAGATGATAAAACATGCATGAAATCCATGAAAAAAAAACAACAACAACAAAAATAAAAACCTAGTTACACTTAACTTTGCTTGGAAATGTCAGTGTGCAGTGTTGATTCTGTAGTTTGACTGTGAAATCATTAAACTGACCCAGCTAAGGAAATGCCCTCAAACTGTGTGCTTGTGTGGGTGGACACCAAATTCATCCGTTAAATCCGAGAAAGACCGACATAACAACAGAGGCAATTGTAGTAAATTGTGTTAACAGCAGAGCTGAATGTGATTTGAGCGTATGATCTAGTCTTCAGTTCACTTTAATAAGCCTCCTGTGGTTCAGACGAAAAGGTAAATGTGGGTGTGGCCTATTTCTGTTAGTTTGATTGACAGGTAAAAGAAAATGAACAGCAGGGTTTTCCAGTCAAAAGAGACCATTTAAAATGTGAATTGGCAAAACTGAATCCTAAAACCAAACATAAAATTAATCAGTGGTAAAAATGCCGTGACATCTGATGAAATTTTATTGAAGAAAATAATCATCTCATGTGTTTTTCATTTTGTTCTAATGGGAATAATTCCTCCAAAAAAAGAACATTTTGTTCTGACCTGGAATTTTTTCAGATAATTATTTCTGATTTGGAATTGTTTTGCATAGGAATAGTTTCATTGTGTTGTGACTTGTTTCCATTGTGTTATGGCTTTTTTTCTTTGTGTTTTTTTTGGTTTGTTTGTTTTGTTGCTTGTTTTTTTTGTTTTGTTGTGATTTTTTTTTTTTGAATTGTAGGTTGTTTGCATTGTGTAGTGCTAATTTCGTTGTGTTGCATCTTGTTTCCATTGTGTTGCGACTTGTTTCCATATCGTTGTGACATGTTTGCATTGTGTTGTGCTAATTTCGTTGTGTTGCAGCTTGTTTCCGTTGTGTTGCGACATATTTCCATTGTGTTGCGAATTGTTTCCATTGTGTTGTGACTTGTTTACGTTGTGATTCGGCATGTTTCTGTTTTTTTGTTGTGTTGTGACTTGTTTCCATTGTGTTGCGTTAATTTCTTTGCATTTGTGTTTTGTTTGCATTGTGTTGTGCTAATTTCGTGTGTTTGCAACATGTTTCCGTTTGTGTTGCGAAATGTTTCCATTGTGCTGCGAATTGTTTACGTTCTGATTCGGCATGTTTCCATTGTGCTGCGAATTGTTTCCATTGTGTTGTGACTTGTTTAAGTTGTGATTCGGCATGTTTCCGTTGTGTTGCGAATTGTTTCCATTGTGTTGTGACTTGTTTAAGTTGTGATTGGGCATGTTTCTGTTGTGTTGCGAATTGTTTCCATTGTGTTGTGACTTGTTTACGTTGTGATTCGGCATGTTTCTGTTGTGTTGTGACTTGTTTCCATTGTGTTGCGTTAATTTCTTTGCATTGTGTTTTGTTTGCATTGTGTTGTGCTAATTTCGTTGTGTTGCAACATGTTTCCATTGTGTTGCGAATTGTTTCCATTGTGTTGCGAATTGTTTACGTTCTGATTCGGCATGTTTCCATTGTGTTGCGAATTGTTTCCATTGTGTTGTGACTTGTTTAAGTTGTGATTGGGCATGTTTCCATTGTGCTGCGAATTGTTTCCATTGTGTTGTGACTTGTTTAAGTTGTGATTCGGCATGTTTCCATTGTGTTGCGAATTGTTTACATTGTGTTGTGACTTGTTTAAGTTGTGATTGGGCATGTTTCCGTTGTGTTGCGAATTGTTTCCATTGTGTTGTGACTTGTTTAAGTTGTGATTCGGCATGTTTCCATTGTGCTGCGAATTGTTTCCATTGTGTTGTGACTTGTTTACGTTGTGATTCGGCATGTTTCTGTTGTGTTGCAGCTTGTTTCTACTGGGCCACAGTTCTAAAGAACCTTTCAGTGAACAGTTCTTAAAAGAAACATTTTCTCCTTTTTGTGTAGAACGTTTTAATAATTGAAATAACTTTTTTCACCACAATAAAGAATCTTTTGTGCAAAGGTTCTATGGATGTTAAAGGTTCTTAATAGAACCATCAATCCCAATAAATAACCTTTATTAAGATACACCCCCCCACCCCCCCCACCCTGTTCTTTGTGCTTCTTGTAGAGAAATAGAAGCTCAGATTTTCTGTTTTGTATTTTATTGGAGTAAAAACAGGGTTGCATCAACATGAAAAGGAGTAAAATGTGACAATTTCCTTTTTAAAATGAGCCGCTGTGCAAAGACAAACCGTGTTTTCCAAACTTTGTCAAAGTGCTGCCTCTAACTCTCTGTAAGTTTAGCATATAAATGCCGTTTTATATGGCGATTGCCTAAAGGGTTAACATGGATGAAATGCAAACTGTTACGTGTTTAAATAGATGCCCACCTACGGAGCCCAGCCATCTCTCTGCTAGTTCATATCAGAGTCAGCGGAAAACACAGAGTAACATACAGCCCACCCAACAGGGGGTAAATTAGACCTCCGAGATGAATTATCAAACAATTACACAGTCAAGACTGAGCCAAAAAAGATGGGGCGAAAACATTCTGCTGTTCATTAGAAAGGAGGCCCATAACTGGCTTCGCAATTCTTTCTTTGCCAGTCTTTGAAACCCAGAATTACAGAAAACTTTTCAATTAAAGTTGAACTTCTGCCAGATTGGAGCTCAAATTCAAAAAGGTTCAATCGGCTTTTTGATACCATACGGAGTCGGCCCTTAAGTCATCAGTGCGCACAATGCTGGGAGCGGCCATTGACTTTACAATTCACAGCTATTTGTTGCCATCTGCCTCCGTAACTGAATTCACCCTTCCTTCCACAGTCATATACGTTCTCCTTCCTGGTCGTATTTATTTTCTTTTCAATTAAAGATTCTGAATGTGCTACGCTAAAATTGCCAGCCCTTAATTAGCTCTTTTCGTGAAGAAGAGAGTCCGTGAATGCAATTGTTACTTTCCCAATCTTGGCAGTCGTTTCATTTTGATAAAGCAGGATCCCATTTCAGGCGAAGGCTGAATGAGGACCGCCTCCATTTACACTTTTTCGCCTTGATGAATGGAACGATTCCTTTCACCAGTGATGGAATGATATTATCGATGTGTTTGAAGCCTCACGTTTCATGTGCTCTGCTGAACTGTGGGTTTGCCCATTCGTGCTCATGTGAGAGAGAGAGAGCGTGAATAACTTTTAATGTTGTACTAAGTTATCCAGACGTTATGGGACTTTTGTTGTGTTCTTGAGCGAAGAAACTTTAGTTGCTTAAGGATTTTGGTTACTTGAGGTCTTTCTATAAATCAAGTTGACTGTCATTTGCAAGTGTTTATTGAATATTTTGGTTAATTTGACCATGCTTTTGGCTCCATGTTTGACTGCTTGCACACTAGTGGCATCACTGAAGAAGTGTTTAATGGATAGGAATGAGTAAGATGCATTTTGAGGGTTTGCAAAGAACCACATTTAAAATTAAGCAGGAACACACAGAACTGGATCTCTGAAATTTTTATTGGTCAAAAAGTGTGTTGTAGAAGTTTTCATTCAGTTTTTATCTTAAAATTATGTTTTAGCTGTGTGATAATCTGTGTCTAATAATCACAGTAAATTGCACAAGTGGAAAGCATGTTCAAGATGACCTTAACTTGCTTGGGTATTCTATTTGCTTGCTAGGGGATTAGTGTTGCTATGGCATTTTGAGTGTTTTAATGTGTTGCTATGGTGTTGCTTGGGTATTCTAGATGGTTGCCAGGGCATTATTGTTGCTATGGTATTTTGATTGTGTTAATGTGTTGCTATGGTGTTGCTTGGGTATTCTAGATGGTTGCCAGGAAACTAGTGTTGTTATGGTATTTTGAGTGTTTTAATGTGTTGCGATGTTGTTTGTATGTTCTTTGTTGTTGCTAGGGGATTAGTGTTGCTATGGTATTTTGGTGTTTTAATGTGTTGCTTTGTTGTTTCTAGGGCGTTCAAGTCGGTTGCCTGGGGATTAGTGTTGCTATGGTATGTTGGTGTTTTAATGTGTTGCTATGTTGTTTTTGGTGTTTTAATGTGTTGCCATGTTGTTGCTTCTGTGTTCTTTGTTGTTTCTAGGGGATTAGTGTTGCTATGGTATTTTGGTGTTTTAATGTGTTGCTATGATATTTTGGTGTTTTAATGTGTTGCCATGTTGTTGCTTCTGTGTTCTTTGTTGTTGCTAGGGGATTAGTGTTGCTATGGTATTTTGGTGTTTTAATGTGTTGCTATGTTGTTTCTAGGGCGTTCAAGTTGGTTGCCAGGGGATTAGTGTTGCTATGGTATTTTGGTGTTTTAATGTGTTGCCATGTTGTTGTTTTTTTGGAGTTTTAATGTGTTGCCATGTTTTTGCTTGTGTGTTCTTTTTTTTTTTTGTTGCCAGGGGATTAGTGCTGCTATGGTGTTTTAAGTGTTTTAATGTGATGCCATGTTGTTGTTTGACTTTTTCAAGTTGTTTCCAAGGGATTACTTTTTTGAGTGTTTTAATGCATTGCTATGTTGTTGCTTGGGTGCTGCAGGTGGATTTTGGTTGCTAAGGTATTTTGAGTTTTTAACATGTATGCTGTTGCTTGGGTGTTTTGAGAGGTTGTCAGGGCATTGTTCAGTGGTCTCAAATGTGTTCTGAATGTTCTTTAGCATGTTGCTATACTATACTATTGCTAAGTGGTTGCTGCAATGTTCTGAGTGTTTATATCACACAATGTTGTTGTTTGGTTGCTATGGTGTTGCTAAGGGATATCTTGGATGTCTTCGCACACTGCTATGCAGTTGCTAGGGTGTTTCAGGTGTTTGGTAGGGTGTTTAGCAGTGAGCTGCATTTTAGCACCCCATATGATCGTCTTTTGAAGTGTGACCTAGGCCTTCATCCTTTGGCTGTCTAATCTCTATAATAGTTTATTAATGCCTTGTCTCTGCGTGGCAACCGTATGTCAGGCCATGAACAGAATAAGGGAAATTAGCTGCACCTGAATGTGAAAGCAGGGACTCCCGCTGGGACATTGACTAGGACACAAACACCCTTTAATAGACTTACACCTCATTTTGCCGCTAAAGCCAGCTGAAGGGTCCCTGGGGGGGAGAGGGATGGAGCATACGGATGGAGGGGAGGTGGAGGTCAGCTCCTTTTTAACTCCTGAAAACCAGCTGCAGAGGAAAACAGGCATTTGATTAGCCAGCCCTTTCCGTCCAGAAGGGGACCATCCAGGACAATGCGTTGTTTTCCCTTTCAGAGACAACAGGGGCTTTATGTCGGCGCTGTCTCTGGCAATGTGTCAAGGAAAAATACATTCTGTTCATTCAAAGAGTCGGGCCTCCGCTGACCCGACCAAACACTCTACTTATCTGAGAAATTATCGATCTGGTAATTAGAATGAAGGCAGATTAATAATGCATAGCTGAACATCACTTTCACACGTTTATAATGATCTATCTAAGAGCAGCAGAGACAAGGAACATAGAGGATATTGATATGAGCATCAATCAGAATTAGTAAGCATCGGAAAGAAAAACGGCGAATGAGATCTCTTTAATATCTCAATAGTTTCTCCTAGACAGCAGTGAGCTTTAATAGAGAGCAAAAGGAGAATTTTGCTTTAGTAAGTTTGTATAAATTGAGATTATATTCCTAAAAAAAAAAAAAAGTTATCTGTAATCTCATGTGTCTTCTGTAGAGTTTCAGAGGAGATTTCAAGGTCTCTAACTGTGCTCAGATTTCTGCAATCATGGAATCATTGATCCCAGTAAAAATATGAATTACATTTTTCCTATGACCTGAACTGCTGTCCCATTCATTTTATAGCTTTATATAATATATGTTAATAATAATAATAATAATAATGTATTATTGTAATGTATTATTGATTTATTATTATTGTTATTGAATTTAATATATAATTAAATTGAGTATTTATTTATTTAGTTCAATTAAGACAACAATGTTATTGCAAAAAGTTTTACTAGTCTAAAATGTGCTCAGATTTCTGCAGTTATGAAATCCCTGATCTCAATCTGAATATGGAAACACTTACAATTAATTTGATAGCTTTATATTGTATACTATTACTAATAATAATAAATATTTGCAAATATTTTAAAACTGGGCTAAAATTATTGTGTTCTGAAAGTAAAATATAACTTTTGTTTTATTTTGATTTTTTGATTAAATATGATCTTAACAACTTTTGTGGCAGAATTTTCAGATTTTTTAGCTTTATACTCGTATAGTCTTTTCATGTGTTTTAAGTAATTATTATTTACTGATATTAAGTTAATGCTTAAATGAAAGTCTCATGAGCATTGAATGAACAAAACTTAAGTGACTATAATTTTCTTTTTGTTTGTAGAAGCAAACAAGTAAATTTTACAGCAGAAGTTGCTTTTTAAAAGCTCATAAATCTCATGTTTTATTTATGGATCTACTTCATCTCAGAGTTTTCTCCTACAATTCATCAGTTTTATAAGATTTGATTGATCTCTTGGTATTAAAAGTCTGAATTTGCTCTTCATCTCATTGCTGTCTTTGTGTAACAGCTGTGATTTTTTTTTTTTTAAATCCCATTTTAGACTTGTGATTTGTTGTTGTTCCTTCATATTCTGGTGACTGTTCATTCTGTGTTTTCCATCTCTCCAGTTTACTTCCCTGCCACTGAGGCTTAATTATATCTAAAGAGCAAGTGTGCATCGCTGTGTTTCTTAGATGACACGATCTTTGCATTTTAAGCAGAAATCTGCGCAGACAGACCCTGAACTCCCGGAGTTAAACTCCCGTTTAGGGTTAAGTGGTCCCCAGGCTCATGACACATATCTCTGCCCAGACATGACAGCTGGGGACCCCACTGTTGCTATGGAAATCATTGATATTCGCCAACTCCATTCCCCCCAAAACAAACACACAACACACACACTTCAGATTGATAAAATGCCTTCCTTCTCATGTAACGATAGCGCACGAGGGTCCATGGGCTCTTTTACTGCTAACAGGTCTGCTTTTTACTGTGGGTCTGGAGTGTTTCATAAGGGTTTTACTGCTAAAAGGAGAGTGTTTGGAATCTTCAGCGCTGCTATGCCACTATAGGCTGAGAAGAGTCTTTCTTTGCCTGACAACTCTTCATAATAAACTAAAAGGGTTAGTTTCAGAAAAGCAAGCCCTAGTCACAATTAATATATATGCACAATGCCTAATTTCATTATGAAGAGTTTTACATTTAAAAAAAATAAAAAGATCTGCAAAGTTACAAAGCTCAATTCAAGTCCAATTCAAAAGGAGATATTTTATTAAACAGAAATCACTTTTCAAAAACTACAACGAACGACTGGTTTGAACTACAATGCATATTTTACGCTATTTGTGATATCACAAAGATCGACGAATGGGACGAGACCTGGTTGAGCTGCATGCTGTTAGCATGTAGAGCTAATTAACATTTTCATTAATAAAAGATAAGTGGAAAGCATCCCCCCCCCCCCAACACTGGGTTTTTTTTTTCTTTTTAATTTATTTTTATTTTTTTTCTTTGTTGGTTATAAGAACGTTAAGGGAATATGCACACATTATGTGAATGTTATTTTTGAATTTGGACACTCTGAAGCAGTTACACTTAAAAAAAAAAAAAATGCAATGTGAAAAACGTTCTTTAAACGTTCCTTGTTAGCTTGGAAGTTTAAATATTTTTGCTGTATTGATTTAGAAAATACAGCAAAAGTTGCATGAACCAGTTTTATGACACTTACATGATGCTTTTTGGAGTTCAACAGCATGCCCATCATCTCCTTTTGTGCTCCACTGAAGACAGAAAGTCATGCAGGTTTGGATGACATGAGAATGAGCAGACCTCAACTATGACCGAATTTAATTTTGGGGTTAAATATCCCTTTAAGCTCTTCTGCAATTCCCAGATTGTAGATAAATGTATTAATATTAGTGTTTATGGACAGACACTTGTGGGGTTTTGTTTTCAAACCTCAAGGGCAAAATAAAGCTCAGAAGAAGGGCAGTGTGACACTTTTCTTGGCCAGGTGCATCAGACATGCGGCACGGACAGCAGGGGTCTGACTGTTGTGATTGGCCAGAAACTCTGTCCGTCTGAGGCCTCGGAAACAACACACCGTCACACAGTCAGTGATAAAAGCAGTCAAGTGGATTCGAATAGTCATGTGAGTCCACCTTCCTCCCTTGAGTCCTCACCAGCAGGTTCACATTAGCGGAAATTTGTTCCACAATATTGGTGCCTCCTGTTTCTCTCCGAGGCTGGGAGCCCGCGCAGAAGGTGGAGGCAGAGATTTGGGTGATGGCCAAACGTTTCACGGCCGTTTCTTGTTTTTCGCAGCGTGTGTCTGTGACGGGTTCCCCGCTGCTCCTCCTCTCCCTGTTCAGACTCCCTGCATGTCGGAACAAATGCCGGGCGGAAGAAAATAAACTTATCTCATTCAGATGACAACACGTTCCCCCAGGTTCTGATATGGTGCCAGTTTGAGAGTAGCAGCCGGGGTCAATTGCTCATTTCTCGCGCAGGGAGGGCGTCTATGGCGGGTAATGGTGCTTCCCTGTGTACGGCTGAACGGAGTGGAGCAAATCTCTGCTGTTTGCCAACTGTGGGAACCACGATCATCTATTCTGCAGCTCTGCCACTATGTGAAATAGCAAAACAAACTATTATAAAGCGCTGTATTAGATTTCCTCACAAATGGCGCACGTTGAATGGTAGTTTATTGTCCATATAGCCTACAGAAAAAAAATATCCACAATATCGTCCCACTTAGACCTTTATCTCGAGTCAGGAAATGGTAGGAAAACTGTTTTTTTTTTTTTTTTTTTTTGAACAGACTTTCACTTAGCAATTAACAAATAAAAAGTTTAAACTACCATATACAAAGTTAGGGGCAGTAAGATTATTGTAATATTTTTAACGCTGCATTTATTTGATCAAAAATACAGTAAAAAATGTGAAAAAGTATTGCAATTTAAAATAGCTGTTTTCCATTTTGATATATTTTAAAATGTAATTTATTCCTCTGATGCAAACCTGAATTTTCAACATCATTAAGCTCACATGCTCCTTCAGACATCAATTATGTATTCTGATTTGCTTAGTAAAAACTTACTGACTCCAGAGTTTTAAACAATAATATATATTTTTAATATTAAAAAATATAATTTTATATTTTTATCATTTAATATTTTTAACGCAAAATATTACAATGTATTAGACCTATAGATAGTATACTCACTTACGGCTCATTTTTGTCATTTGTAACGCACTTTACGGAATCAAAAGTTAATTTTATCATAATTAGCACAGTCTTTGTTTTCCTATAAATTTGTTATTATTATTTGAATTTATTTTAATTAAAATACAACATATGTTTTTGCTTCAAAACAGGTTGTGCCTTATATTGTAGGTCTAAATTTTTGTATTTAAAATTCAGTGTCATTAGCTAATCTTTCAGGAGTATTACACTCATAATTAAAATACAACATATGTTTTTGATTTTTTTTTTTATAAAGTCAGTGATTCTGCAGATATGATATGTAATCAGGAATGATTATCAAACTAAAGACCTACACTGGTGGTGACATGAAGCTCAAATATTGACCCTAAATAGCCTGTAGACCGACTCTATTGTCTCTTTCTCTCAGTCCTTTTTCAAATTATTCCCCTAATAGACCAATCTGATCACACAGGGCTTATTAACTAACTGCTTTCAGCTCAAAGCAGAAGCGCAAGTCAACTAAAAAAGCAAGAAGATCTGATGGAAAACAAAAGGGACTTCATTAAATCTCAGTTAATTGTCCCATGGGCCTCAGCTGAATCTTTCTCAGAGAAGCTCTCACAGGTCTTTAATTGCAGGATCACAGTCTCATCTCTTTCTTTAAAGGAGTAGGCTAGTTCATCCAAAAATGAAACGTCTGTCTTTATTTACTAACCCTCATGTTGTTTCAAACCTGACTGACTTTCTCTGCTGGAACACAGTCAACATAGTATCTCCCAAAACGTATCTCCAACTTCATCTCACTTTCAAAGCAGAGATACAAGCCTGGAAAGCTCTTCTAAATTGGCAAACATGGGGCATGTAAATTAATGAACCGAGAGCGTTTTGATTGATCAGGAAATCATTGTGCCCTGAGGTGTGTTTGAATGCTCTGCTCGTCTGGATGTAATAGACAGAACATCATCCGCCTCCAGTGACCCTCACAACATCTTTCATTTCTTACCAATTAGCACTTTCTGGACTTAAGAGGATGAAGCCTAACAGAACCCCTTAGAACCTAATCAGGATTGTAAGAGGTTTGTTAATTAAAGGCGTTTCTTCATTATGCATTAGATACAGCGGGTCGTGATTGTAGATTTGTTTCACTCTTTGAAATCCATTGGGAAATTTTGGAATGAGTCCGCCCAGACCAAGACGATTAAGTCTTTAGATACATGATAATGTGTTTTTTTGAAGAATATAGCACTATATAGGTGTCTTCAGTGTATTATGAGATCATTTAATAAACAGTTGTTTTGACATATTTAGCAGAATCACTATTGCAGTTGCAACAACTTTAGGTTGTTGGTCAAATTCTTAAACTTGTGTGTTAAACGTCTTGGTGTAACTCGCCCTGCACAGTTTGTGCTACAGAAATGAATCATAGTTTCAAATCATGGTTGTTTCCTTTCTGAGTTATCTGATCCAAGAATTTTGACTAAAATAGAAGTAAATTCCCATAAAATTTAATTAAAACCATATCTACATTCCAGTGTTGTAAGATAATTGATATACTATGATTTTTAATTTTATTTTATTTTTTTTAATTTTAATAATAATAGTTCAAGTTTTAGTAATTTTCTTGTTTTTGTATTTTTTTTTATTATTTCTATCTTTTATCATTTTTTACTTTTTTTTTTTTTTTTGTATATTTTTAGGTTATGTAGTTTTTAGGTTTTGTTATTATTATTTTATTATTTTTTTTATTTTTAATTTTTTTTGCAGTGTAGAGACCAGAATATCAAAACTGTTTAAAACTAGTTCCTAATTGTATTTTTCCCTCACATATGTCTGAAAACAAGCCAATGATAGTTAACCCAAAAATGATCATTCTGTCTTCTTTTTTTGTGACGTGTATAACACAAAGATGTATTAGGAATGACATCAATGATGCTAAAAGCACCACATTTGAGCCTTTCAAGGAAGAAAGAAAATCTAATAAGTTTAAAGCAACATGAGGGCGAGCATACAATGTTTTGGGGTGAACTTCTGCTTTACTAGCAATCTAAGCTAAAGTTCTGGTAGTTTACGCATCTCTAATATGACTCGTTGCTGAGCTGTAGAACTTCTGTAGTTAAGAATTCTCCACCTGAAACGCGGGATTGATCCGTCTGTCAGCAGGCCCTTATTTCTTTCTGCTGTGCACACAAATTGTTAATGGTCGTCCACTCTGAACGTCAAAGAAAATGGCACATCCCTGACTTCTGCTCTCTGTCTTTCTTCTCCTTCCTCTCTGGGTTAACAGGGTTTAATTTAAATCCAAAAGTCCTGACAGCACACTTTCTGACGCTTTGGCCGGAATGTTCTGCATGGCTGTTCGGATCAAAGCTGGAGCATCTCTAGTATTGAGCTGTTCTAACCTCTGTCTGTGCTGATTAACAGCGGCGAGAGTCCTGCATAATCAGGAGCAGCATCAGGCAGAGTCACACGCGCTGATCATCAATATGGATAAAATGCAGTGCTGTGCAGAAAACGCCTGACAATGAGCGTAAATCATAGTAGCAGGGCGGTCTGAAGCATGCAAATGATTCGGGAAATGACCCAAAAGATTCATTCAGAGTTTTCATATTTGACACAATACTCTCCATGCCGATAGAATAGCAGAATACTGATTACATATTTGACTGCAACAGAGAAATACTCTATCCCACAATGCAGTGGGTTTCACTGAGGTCATGTGACAACACATCTACCTACTTTTTTGATGCATTATTTAAATTTGAATTATTATTTGATTTTGTAATAATGCTGTTTGTGGGAGAAACAGATAACATTTTTAGAATGGCTTAATGAGTTTTACTTTGTTTGGTTTGTTTCTCAGTATAAATATCTAAATATCTTCATATTTATTTGGGAAGCAACACAAGATCACTGTTATATTTTCTTATTTTTTATTGTTGTTATTTTATTATATTGTTATTTTTTTATTTTAGATTTTGATAATTTTTTTTTTTTTTTTTTTTTTTTTTTTTTTTGTTTTATAATAATAATAATAAATAATAATAATAATAATAATAATAATAAATTATAAATTAATCATATCAGTATAGTGTTACTTTAGTATTAGTTATATACTGTTGTAGTATTTATTAATATTTTACGTTTCCTTTTTAATTTTTAAATTTGAATTTAGTTTTTAGTAATTTATGTTCTTTGTCATTTTTAGTAGTTTTTTTTTTTTCAAAAATTCATATTTGTTTTTATTGGGTTTCAATTAATTTTTTATTTATTTTTATTCATTTTAGTACAGAAACTTAGTTTTAGGGTTTTTTTAAGTTAAGTTTTCCATCAGTTTTTCATTTTATTTCAGCATATTTATTTTTAACATTACCTGAAAGTGAAAAAATAAATAAATAATTGCAATATGACAAAATATTCTTTTAGTGTGCTAAAATATAGTTGTTGTTATATATTTTATAATTTTTTTTTTTTTTTGTGTATTTTATAAAAGAGAGTGTGTGTATGTTTTATTTTCTTTTTTCAAACACAACCCATGCATGTCCATATAATATTGAAAAATTATTTCCACATAAATGTGATAATACCGTAAGATAACCAAGACTTGTCAAAATGAAGTGAAAGTGACAACGGCACCAGAGCATTTGAATGTTTGTGTTTTGAGGCTGCCATTAGCAAACTGCTGCAAGCTGTGTCTGTCTCAGTTCCAGCTCTCATGTTCCTGTAATGCAGCATGTAAATGCTCTTTGTATTGTACACTGGAACTCTTTGGCTTAATACAGTCTATTCAAGTTTAACAAGAGCAGAAAATTGAACTATAACAATAACTGGCATTTTAATTCGGTAGTAGATCAGGTCTGAGCTGTAAAGCATTAGAGCACATTGATATTGTCCCCACAGGCTAATGACAGTCTGGCTGGTGTGTGTGTGTGTGTGTGTGTGTGTGTGTGTGTGTGTGTGTGTGTGTGTGTGTCTGTGTTGAGAGGTTTCTTTGCTTGATTTTGGAGGTTAGAAAGGTTGTGTAAGGAGTGTGTGAGTTTAAATTTTGGTGGTAAAAGATGTGTTTATGATTCTGGCTTGCTCTGGTTTTCTGTTTGCCACTACATTTTGTGCACAGAACGTACATTTCACCCTCACTAAAGTAGATTTCTGTCTAGTAGTGGTTTTGTTAGTTGGTTTCAAACATCTAGTTGAAAAACTATTATTATTATTAAAAATTCCAGTATCATCAAATTATACTATCATGATATTTTTGGGTGAACAAGATAAAGTCAACTGATAAAAGTAGACTTGAGATTGTATTGTGTTATTGCTGAATGTTCTGTTGACCAAAACAATGGTTTGATATTTTTGTGTTTCATGAATGTAGTGCTTCATAATTGGTTTAGTGTTTAAATTTTGCTTAAAAGCTATTTTGATGGCAAAATGTATTGGTGTTAAATCTGTGTTAGAAAAGGAATATCCCTGATATCTAGTTCATTTTTTAATTTTCCATTTTATAGCCTATTTGTGTTCTGTAGCCTTTTAAAATATAAGGCAATAGCTTTAATCAGAAATTTCAATAATGGACATATTTAAAAAGGATTCCTCTGAGAAAATGTAGATTTTCTATCTAACTGAAAGAGCTTATATAATTGCAACATTTACTGTATATTGCTGTAAGAATGATTGTTAAATGATTAGGTATAATTTTCTTTCTTTATTGGAATGTTATTGTTATTATTTCACTTTCTGTTATCTGGGTTTGCCATGAAAATAGATTTTTATGAGTAAATTAATAAATACATAATCTATAAATAATCTATAGCCATGTAGATCCTGATTCATTGATGAGTCAGAAAATCAGTCAGTTATATTCAGGAAAAAGCCCTGCCAGCACCTGGAAGCAGCTGTTTTCACCATGGTTTGCTAATTCATGATTAAAACATTAACACTGTACTCTGGATTAACCTGAGGAGCATAATTGAATGTTAAAGCCCCTGGTTCAGCATTTCACGTGATCAGAAGAGATGGATCAAGACAGATGGATGTTAAATTGAATCCTCCTCTCTCTCGGCGTGCTGCTAATTGTGCCGTTCACCTCAGTGAAAGCCTCTGACTGCGGCGGTTTGGACAGGCTAACGATGATTCACAGTGTCAAACATCCCTTGATAATTAAAAGAAAAGAAAAGAAAAAAAAAACTCAGTGTGATACACCAACCACGACTGACAGACTAACACATTCAAAAGATATTGAGCACTTTACTATAGTCTAATCGCATTTGTTTCGCAGAGTTTGCATGGAAGCATACTTTAGCATATTAATCAAAAGTCAATACAACAATACTGTTGTTTTGGGTAGTTGCCAAACAGCTGCTAGGTGGTTGCTATGGTGTTTTGTGTGGTTGCCAGGTTGTTGCTATGCTGATAGTGTGTTCTGGGTGGTTGTCAGGGTCATGCAGTAGGTGTTAGGGGTGGTTGTCAGGGAGTCGCTATGTTTTTGCTACATTGTTCTGTGTAGTTGTCAGGGAGTTGCTAGGGTGGTTTTCAGAGTGTTGCTGTGTAGTTGCTAGGGTATTCTGGGTGGTGGTCAGGGTGTTGCTGTGTTACTAGGGTGTTCTGTGTGCATATCCAAGTGTTGCTATGTAGTTTCTAGGGCATTCTGGGAGGTTGGCAGTTGTTGCTATGTAGTTGGTAGAGTGGTCTGGGTGGTAGTTTCTAGGGTGTTGGGGTGGTTGTTAGGGGGTTGATATTTTTTGCTATGTATTTGTTGTTCTGTGTAGTTTTTGGGTGGTTTTTGGGGTGTTGTTGTTTGTTTTTTGTGGTTTTCTGTGTAGTTGTTTTTTGTTTGTTTTTGGGGGGTTTGTTTGTGTTTTATGGGTTTTTTTTTGGTTTTTGGAGTGTTGCTATAGGGGTGTGTTCTAGGTGGTTTTTGGGTGAGTTCTATGTAGTTGCTATAGTGTTCTGGGCAGTCGCCAGGGTGTTGCTATGTTACTAGGATGTTCTGTTGTTATCAGGATGTTGGGTGTTCTGGGGGTTTTTCAGAGTGTTGCTATGTAGTTGGGTTGTAGTTGGTGGTTGTTTGGGTTGTTGCCATGTAGTGTCCCGCTCGATGGTGTTCTGGGGCAGTTGTCAGGGTTGTTACTATGTTACTAGGGTGTTTCTGGTGGTTATCTCAGGGTGTTATGGTGTTCTGGGTGGTTTTCAGTATGTTGCTATGTAGTTGCTAGGGTGTTCTAGGTCCTTGTTGGGGTGTTGCTATGGTGTTCTGGGCAGTTGTCAGGGTGTTACTATGTTACTAGGATGTTCTGTGGTTATCATGGTGTTCTGGGTGGTTTTCAGAGTGTTGCTATGTAGTTGCTAGGGTTGTTCTAGGTCCTTGTTGGGTTGTTTTGCTATGGTGTTGCCAGTTGTAGGGTGTTTTCTTGTCTATATAGGAATATGGTGTTCTGGGCAGTTGTCATGGTGTAGAGTGTTACTATGTAGTTGCTAGGATGTTCTTCTGTGATTGTGCTCTGCAGGGTTCTGGGCGTTGTCAGGGTGTTTTGTTAGGTATGGGTCAGGATGTTATGGTGTTCTGGGGGTTTTTTCAGAGTAGTTTGCTATGTTTTTGCCTTAGGGTGTTCTAGGTGGTTGTCGGGGTGTTGCCATGTAGTTGCTATGGTGTTCTGGGCAGTTGCCAGGGTGTTGCTATGTTACTAGGATGTTCTATTGTTATCAGGATGTTATGGTGTTCTGGGTGGTTTTCAGTGTGTTGCTATGTAGTTGCTAGGGTGTTCTAGGTGGTTGTTTGGGTGTTGCCATGTAGTCGCTATGGTGTTCTGGGCAGTTGTCAGGGTGTTACTATGTTACTAGGATGTTCTGTTGTTATCAGGATGTTATGGTGTTCTGGGGGTTTTCAGTGTGTTGCTATGTAGTTGCTTGGGTGTTCTAGGTGGTTGTTGGGGTGTTGCTATGGTGTTCTGAGCAGTTGTCAGGGTGTTGATATGTTACTATGATGTTCTGTGGTTATCAGGGTGTTCTGGGGGTTTTCAGAGTGTTGCTATGTAGTTGCTAGGGTGTTCTAGGTGGTTGTTGGGGTGTTTCTATGTAGTTGCTATGGTGTTCTGGGCAGTTGCCAGGGTGTTGCTATGTTACCAGGATGTTCTGTTGTTATCAGGATGTTATGGTGTTCTGGGTGGTTTTCAGTGTGTTGCTATGTAGTTGCTTGGGTGTTCTAGGTGGTTGTTGTTGTTTTGGTGTTGTTTTGTTGTTATTTGTAGTTGTGATTGTTTTGTTATTTTTATGTTATGTTGTTTGGTTATCAGGGTGTTATGGTGCTTCTGCTTTCTTACTAAAAACAGTCTGTTCCCTCTGCAGAACTACCTCTCTCTCTCTCTCTCTCTCTCTCTCACACACACACACACACACACACACACACACACACATATATAAAAACAGACTAAAAACAGCCTGTTCCCTCTGCAGAGCTATCTCTCTCTCTATATCAGGCCTCATTATTGTCATCACATGCCACATTTGTACTCTGTTAGGGAGCAAATGGTGATAAAATGGAGCGTGGCCTCTCTCTTAGGTGCACTTAAACAAACTGGAATGTGTCTGAACACACACACACACACACACACACACACACACACACACACACACAGACACACACAGACAAAACACTCTCTGTCTGCAGATCTCATTTTTACTGCTCTACTGCAGCAGAGAGAGACTCGTCCTGTTAGAGAAACAAACTTCTTACAATCATTTTTTTTTTTACATCCAATGTAAAGTATTGCATTTAAGTTAAATTAAACTTTTCAAACAAAAATTACAAACAAAAATTACTTCTTTTTTAATTTCATTAATAATGACCATCAAAACCATTTTCAAAATGGTATAAACATTTGACCAAAACGCATAACTTTGCAAATGCATTTTAAGTCAGTTTCTTAACATCCTTCATCTGCACCAGAAACCTGAAAGTTATTTTGACAAAGCATCACAGTCTCAAGCAGCAGGTTGGATGTTGGAACACAAACCTCTTGAGAAAGTGTTGCATCATGTTATCAGTCGAGCTCTAGCAGCCATCATCGCGATGTTCAGCATATGTGTGCGTAATGATTTGAGCAGCACCTCACTAGCGCGAGCGTGTATTTGAGGCGTTGAAGAACCGTCTGCGTCTGACCCGCGTGCTGCCGAGGTCTTTTCTCTCTGTCACGCTCTATTCCTCTGGGGTTTCACATGACAAACTGCAGAAAGTTGTTTTGTCACGCTGTACCTTTATACGCTGAGTTTTTTTTTTCTCTTTTCCATCGTCAGTCGCTGTCTGCGCTGTCAACCCACAGTCTGCACCTGCTCTCACATTCCTAATTAGACTCGTTTAATTAATTATATTCAGCAGCAGAGCAACCTAAAAGCGCTCTCTCGTTGTCTTCCTCTGCTCAGAGGCTTTGCAGTTTGTAACAGTTAAAGTACTGTGGAGGGAATATTAGTGTTCAAATAGACTGGAAGAGCTTTCCATGCTAGAGCATGAAGATGGCAACATCAAGGATGTGGGTTTGATTCCTAGGGACTGGCAAAACATATATTCTGAATGCACTGTAAATCATTTTGGATGAAAGTGTCTGTCAAATGAATGAATGTATTACACTAGGCTTCAATCAGTATGTTACTTCCTCTTCCTGGTTATATGAAGTGAAATTGTACTTTCAGCAGGTCTTTTACTCTTTTCAGGACACGAGTTGATTATAAATAACTTTTCGAAAAGAAAGTTGGTAAGCAATTCTGTCACACTGGTCTGATACTAACTTAAACTTTGTGCAGGGTAAATAAGATTTTTAAAGATTTTTTTTTTTTTTTGATGCTCACCAAGGTGGAATTTATGATTTTAAAATGACTGTAAAATCTGCAATATTAATAAATATTATGACAATTTAAAATAACTGTTTTCTATTGTAAAATATAATTTATTTCTGTGATCAAAGCTGAATTTTCAGTGCCATCAGGCTTCAGCATCACGTGATTCTTCAGAAATCATTCTAATATGCTGATTTGCTGCTCAAGAAACATTATATTATTGTATTATTGTTGAAAATAGTTGTGCTGCTTCATATTTTTGTGGAAACCATGATATATATTGCTTTCAGCAATTAAATTAATATACAGCAAAGATGGATTAATTTGATCAAAAGTGTCAGTAAAGATGTTAAAATTTTACAAAAGATTCTTTATTTCAAAAGAATCTACTTTCTAAAGAATCCTGAAAAAAAAAAAAAAAAAAAAAAAAAAATATATATATATAAATATATTAATATATATATATATATATATATATATATATATATATATATAAACTTGTGAATGGTTTTGGATATCTAATTGAAGCAAATGTAGGATCGGACTTAATTTTATCTGTTAGGAATTGATTGCGTTTTGAAAGGTGGTTGTTAGATGCAAAAATGGACTTGAATATGAGGATGCTAAAATAAAGTAGTTATTTGACGATCAATTTAAATAATTCCATTCTGAAGTAAAGTCATTTCAGAGGCAAAGTAAGTTATTATATTTATCATGAAATATTGTAAACTCAAATATATTTTTATTTCAGAGTGATGTGCACTGAAGAATCAAAGACTTGGAATGCATATTAATAAATAAAATGGGGTCAGTTTTCATTTTATGTTGAATTTACAGGGTATGGCTATACTGTCATAATTAATCAGCTGCATATTTTACATCCTCTTTGCATTTATACAGCTTGTGCACTAAGTTTGCTACATTTACTGTAAATGCAAATCACATGCATATTTTTTACGCCAGACATTAAACATTAAGTTATATAACAAACAGAATATTCCTTACTCTAATAGCCTCCCAGATGACATTGTTCAGTGTAAAATGAACCGGTAAAATGGTCTTCCTCTCAGCAATAGAACCCTTAAAGAGGTGGAGGCGTCTGTAATCAGGTGCGCCGTCTCCACCCACCTGCTCCAGGTAAAGCACACCTGTCACACTCAGCTGCCTTCCAGCTGTCCGATCCCCCCTTGATCGGCAGGAGCAGAAAAAAGAGCCATGAAATATTCACTGCCTGATCAGCCTCGGCACAATAGAGGAGAACTGACTTCAGGCAGCAGTGTTGGACAACAAACTATTGAGTTTCCTGCTCCCTGGCATCAGCCATATGGAGGACGGAAGCTCGTGCTACATGGTCTGGGTTATCACACCCTGATCGTGACCCTGTCTGAGGTTATCTCATCTCAGTGAGATGCTGGCTTACCAAAGGATGCTCTGCAGTGAATGGGTGCCGGCAGAATGAGAGTCCAAACAGCTGATAAAAACTTCACAATAATCCACACCACTCCAGTCCATTAATTAATGTCTTTTAAAGCAAAAAGCTTTACAGCTTTTTCACAGATCAAGCCATTTACAAACCAAAACAGCTCTAAACAAATATTAGGGTGGATTTTGATGTAAGAGACAACAGAAGATGGACTTTTTCACTGGAGGAAGCGTTATTATTCACGGACCACGGACTTGTATTTTGGCCAGAAGCATTAGCTAAAAACATCTTAATGATGGATTTGTTTTACAAACACACAGCTTCTCACTTCTCAAGATGTTAACTGATGGACTGGAGTGGTGTGGATTATTGTGATGTTTTTATCAGCTGTTTGGACTCTCATTCTGACGGCACCCATTCATTGGTGAGCAAGTGATGTAATGCTATATTTCTTCAAATCTGATGAAGAAACAAACTCATCTACATCTTGGATGACCTGAGGGTAAGTACATTTTCAGCAATATTTTATTATTTTTGGGTAAACTATTCCTTTAATTATGCCTTTTAATGAACCTTAAAAGCATTGTATAATATCATGAATAATTATAACCACAGATATAATACATTATAATATGTATCTATTTATTGTTACATCTTTAGATGAAACATGAAAACACATGACAAACTTTTTCAAATGTTACAATGCATCTGCAAATAGAATGCATTTTAACTTTGGCTTCAGTTATTTATGTAAATATCAAATGCATTACAATGCAAATAATGAATGCCTATATAATGCATTAAACATAAAGGCTTCAAGTATAGCAGTATTTCTAGCAGGAAGTGTTTATGGGTCTGGAAGTGACAGAGTTGGTGTTTGGCTGCGGGATGCCCCTGCTCTGTTCAGTTTAATTAATAAAGGCAGTGCCAGGGGACTCCCGTGATACTGTCCGCTATGACAGGACGTGTCTCCGGTGCACTAAAGCATTAAATGACCAACCCCTGTCAGGCTAACTTTCATTGCCGTCCCTGGAGACCACTCACTTTTTGCTTTTTATTTTCTTCAGTTTCTCTCCTGAAAGAGGAGCCCTTGCTAGTTTTGTTCTCTCTTCCTTTTCACCCCTTTTTCTTTCTTAAAGAGTGCAGCTCCTGGTTCTCTGCTCTGGGTTTTTCTGTGTCTGATGGCTCTAGTTTATTTCTGCTGGATTAATTGGTCCCTGAATGAATTCGGTTGACAGGGTAATTCATCATGAGTTTACTCTGACAGAGAGGGGGAGGAGAGGAGAGATATACAGAAGAAAGAGTGGGAACTGGGAGGATGGAGGTTGATTATGTGACTCTTTCTCCTGCTGTTAAAGGAATAATTCACGCAAAAATAAAATTCTCTCATTTACCTCATAATGTTCTAATCTATATAGCTGTTTTTTTTTTCCTTAAGGCAAGTTAACCATGATGTTCACTCTATCCATACAAAGAAAACGAATGATGACAGACACTGTTGAGCTCCAGAAAAGTGCAAAAAGTAGAAGCAGCTCATTCCCTCTGAAAAAAAGCAGAAATCTCATTTACAATCATGGACAAATTGAAAAACAATGCCTTGATGCATTATGGCAGTTTTCACATCACTGACAGCAGATGTTTTAAGCAAACACAATTTGCCAGAATAAATATGTGATATGGAGAATGAGATTTGAGAGCTACAGTGAAGTAATAGGTTTCATTTACATATTCATCTTTGTAGGTCATGCAATAGAGTAAAAGTATCCATATTGGTGGGAGATTCTTCAATTAGGGAACTTTGAGTTAAATTTAAAAATGAATTAACAAATAAAAACATGCATGCATATACTGTGTGTGTGTGTGTGTTTGTGTGTGTTTTATACACATTTTTCTATTGTGTATTTTTAATTAGTTTTTCTAAGTTCTATTTTGATTATTTAATAAACGAATAAGCAAACTTCACAATTTTATTTGGGTAACAACTTAGAAAAACATAGAAATTCTGCCAAATTAAACACATTTACAATACAAATAAAGAAAGAAGAAGAAGAAAAAAAAGAGAAATATTAAGATTTTTAGTTTATAATGACTTTTCTGTCTTTTTGCCAGAAAACTTACATTTGCACTTACGCTTATTATTATGCATTCCACAGTCTTACGGAAAATTAATGGAAATAGCTGTAGGTTTTTTTTTTATTCAATTTAAAAGCATAAATAGTGTTAGATGCTCATCAATGAATAAATGCATTTATTTATTTGCTCCAAATAGTGGAAGGTACTAGTGGCACCTCAGTATATTGTTAGCATATCATGAAACAGTATGTAATAATAACAAACATATCCAATGTAAATTACGTAAAGTCATAAATAGATGCTTCCTTATTGCATTTTTGTCCCTTTTAGGTTAAGTTTTGGTGTTTCACAGAAAAAAAGAAAAGAAAAAAAGTTGGCTTTGGACAACATGGGTGTAAGTAAATGACAGGATTTTCATTTCTTTAATTTCAGTGTCATGGCTTCACACATACAAAAGTCTTTAGTGTGACAGACCTGACTGATCACCTTAGAGTTTGCACTCCGGAGAGATCTGCACGTGTTTGGACGATTGAGGCAGTGTGTGTTTTGACACTCAGGACCCCTGACTGCCTGTCATTCTGCCCGCGGTAATCACATACGTGCATAACATTAGCTTTTAATTGCATCATGTATCACACAATAGCCATTAGGGCTAATTATTGAGTGGTGAGGGAGAAACGCTTGGCGCTGGATGGACCGGGCAGCACGTTGGCAGTGCTGGAGACGTTTAATTCACTCTCTCTCACTCTCTCCTTCTCGTTTGCTGTACTGAGTGTGAACAGCTTTCACATGTGATGATTTCTCATGCTTATTTGCTCTATTTTGAAATCATTATATGTTTTGCATCTATTTTTGCATTGCTACAGAAGGTCTGATCACCCATTATCTCCTGGAAGAGCTTGGATCCCCTCAGTCAAAAATCATCTGTAATTGTTGTACATCCATCAGGCATCTGGGACGGCCTGCTAACACCCGGCGCCATGCGGGGCCACGACTGGCCATGATGCTTCTTTAAGAGTCCCATTATTTATTGCCAAATCCAATTAGATTCTCAGTTTTAAAGTGACAGCTTTTCTGTGGGGTTATGCTGAAGACATGAAACACGTCTGATTTTCTTTGTTTCCGTCTCGCAATGAAAACAAGCATATAAGATTCATTGAGAGGACGAAATGATAACGAAATCTGCAATTATGTGGCAACGGTGGTTTATTTTTAAACAAGCTGTGGATAGACGATGTTAGCTGGCGTTCAGTGTGCACTGGGTTGTGAAACTGCAACACGTTTATGACCTGATGGGAAACTAATGCTGCTAAAATGACAATGTTTGTATCATGCATGGTTTGTTAATTCATCGGAATGACACCTTTTTTTAGACTGTGTTCCATTCTGAGAAATGTAAAAAAATCTACAGACATTTATTATGAGTTTAATGTACATATTTCAATTTGTAAGCAATATTTGTAAGTAATATGAAATAAGTAATTTAGAAATTATTAAGAAACTATATTCTGTTTATTTATTCAAATAAATAAATAAATATTCTCAATATACCATATATAAATGTGTTTTTATCAAACGTTAGGGCTGATTTTAAATAGGAAGCAAGTTGGAATTAACCTTTAATTTACAAAAATATAGATTTTGTGTCTAATTAAAAAATTATATATATATATATATATATATATATATATATAATATATATATATATATATATATTATATATATATATATATATAAGATAAACAACAAATTTTTTTTTTAGATTTTTAGATTTTTTTTTTTAGAATAATAAACAAAAATCGTTTAGACTTTATTTTAATAGGCTGTGTATTTTTTATTACACTAAATATTTCATATCAGCCATGCTCTTAAATGTTGAAGGCAAAATGAATGCAACTTGATCTGGTTTTTGTGATACCAGTGCCTGACGCTGTTGTCATTGTAACAGTGTCCAGCACTCTGTTCACACTGCTGAACATTAGCGGTCACATGCTTGTTAGTAACTGACCACAGCGCTAACAGATCCGCTCATTAACGGTCAGTGAATGGAGGCTTGTGTTAATGCAGCAGGTGCTCAGATCATTAAACTGTGAGTTTATAAACCCTGTAAGTTAATGATGACACACTTTAACTGTAAAATAGACTAGTTGTCCATTGGGTCTGCATGTTTCAAGCAGTCTATATGATGTTCTCTGTGTGTGTGTGCAGCATTTAAAAAAAGCTCTGACAGTGGCAGGTGCTTTTTTTGCCATCCTGATGAGAGCCAATCAGCTGGCAGCTCTCTCTCTCTGTCTGTTCTCTCTCCCCTCCCTGAATCCCGTCATCTGGCACGCTGAAGTAACGCTCCGTTTGATTGACAGCTGCATCCAGGTTCACAGTTTACTGCTTTCAGTGATAGAGCCAGAAATGCCAATTTAGACAGGAGTGACAAAAAGTTTCCATCTAAATGGAATAATTTTACCACAGGGAATTCTCTGCTCGGGGAGGGAAGGAGTCAACAGTGGGTTTTTTCTTCTCCTAACAAGGCCTGAATGATAAACATACGACAGTTAGAGGCTGACGTGAGATGCTACACAAGGGATGAGAACAAGATGAAACTACACAGAAAACTTCAGCTAAACCCATGCACACATTTACCAGGGTAAACAGTGTTCCACCAAATATCACAGTTAAAGTAGTTATTGATATTGCAATCAAATATCAATAATGTACAAAATAAAATAAATAAATAAATAAATACACTGTTTGAAAGAAATGCCATATTAATTTATTATGATTTTAAAATAGTAACAATAATTATAGTTTGTATTTTAGCCAAAACTGATTACCATTGTGAATAATAAATATTAATGTGTGTGTGTGTGTATACATACACACTATGGGGAATAATTATGTTATAGTAATTTTATATATAAATGTATGTATAATTATATATGATACATAACATATAATTTAGATATATTAAATAATTTATTTTATAAAATATAAAATATGACCTGCCCAACTCAATCCGAGCACCTGAGTTCTTAGCCATCTTTAAGAATCAGCTAAAAACACATCTCTTCCATCTTTTTTTGACCCTCTAACTCTAGCACTCTATTCTAATTCCATTATTTAAAAAAAAAAAACACTTGTCCATTTTAGACTTGCACTCTATTCATTTGCTGCTTGTTTTCTTTACAAAAATAAACAAATAAATAAATAATAACACTAGCTTTCTATTCTTTTTGTGTTCTGTTTTCTTTTCATTTATTATACAGTTGACAAAAGCAACACTTTTGCCTCTAACACTAGCTTGCTCTATTCTTTTTCTATTCTATCAGACTTGTTATAGCACTTGTCATTGCTCTTTTGTTGATTTTGATTGCTTCCATTGTCCTCATTTGTGAGTCGCTTTGGATAAAAGCTTCTGCTAAATGACTTAATGTAAATGTAAATATAATTTATTATCATTTTAAAATAACAATACTGACAATAATTGTATTGTGGTATTTTTGCTGAAACTATAGTTACCATGACAAACAATTATGTTATAGAGTCATGAAAATATATAATTAATTTATTCTTAAATTATGTATATATAAGACAAACCTGCATTAAAATCAACATTGCACAACAAAAGCAATAAAAGGCCTCATCTTTTTTTTTTTCTTCACCATAGAAAAAAAAAAGTAGTTTAACAGTCAGATTTTGTTCATAGACAAATAAAAAAAATCTCTCCTAGGGCTAGTGATTTTGTTCAAGCAGGATGAACTCACCTCAGTCAGTTTAGTCTTTTCTCCTTTATTAATAATCAATAATGAAGCACCAAACAATTCTCAATAAGCCTGCAGGATTAAGAGATGGGAAGAACTCATTCCCAAAGAAATTGATTGCATCCTGTGTGAGAATTCCTGCTTAGATGCCTCCCTCTTTTTGTGAAATCTCTGCTAATTGAATTCATTCCCATTCCTTGAAAATATTATTTCAGCTTTTCAGGGCCTGGAGAGGTTATACATTTTATATGTTTGGTGATCCAAATCATAAAGAAAACATTCTCTGGCGCTCTTCCCAGCCACATTGTGATCTCCGGCGCCCTTAAGTAAGTTAATCTATTTAGCTTTAAATTCCCTAATTACTTTTTTTGTGAATAAACAAAATAGAATTCAGTCGATTAAGCAACAAGGTGCTTCTAAAGCCTCGAGGGGATCGTTCTCACGAGAGCCCAGAAATGCTTCTGAAAGAGATCTGAAAGTGAATTATTGCTACATTTTATTTACAGACTAACACACGGCCTGTTCTTTATTTGCACTTTCTCATAAAGCTGTTATTGAGGACAGTGATATTCATACTGTCATTGTTCATGCTGTAATAAATCATGTAAATTTATAGTGTGTTCTTAGCTAATAGATGTTGCATTTGCACAGTAACTTTTGTTAGAAACCTACTGTTAGATTTAAATGTATATTTTTGGACAGATAGATGGATAAATGGATGGATGGATAGATGGTTGGTTTTTAAGTGTTTAAAATAAATAAATTAATAAATAAATAAGAACATGTGTTGCTTTGATTTAGAAGCTGCATGTTAGATGTATTATATATACAGTATATATTAGAATATTCCTGTTTGTATTCAACCTGTGTGTGTCTGTAAGTCATTTCTACAGATGAAACCAGAGAGACAGAGCAGATTTGATCAGAATGTATTTACAGTACAGAAATGACATTTCACACAAAGTTATTTTAAAAATTATTTCACAAAATAACATAAATAATGAACAAAACAAACATGTCAGTAGTTTTATAGTTTATGCATACAACAGATTTTCTTAGCTCTGCATAGGATTTGTACATACATTGAAAATGTTTTCACTATAATACTGTTTGTACAATGCAACAGCAGACTGTAAATAAAAATATACATCAACAAAAAGTCTTTGGCAAATGTGATACAAGTACATTCTCTCAACTGTAACATATTCAATGTGAAATAATGTTGTTTTTTGTAAGATGATGTCAATAATGGTGGATAATGTAGTTGGTGATGATGAAAAGATTTGCAGATTTGCAGAATTGCACTTGTTGTAAAGCATTTTTATTTTATTTTTTTTGCATTACTGAAACAGCTTGACGTTCCCAAAGCAGAGTTCTGAAAAGTAAATCATAAAGCCGATAACCAGTGACCAACCCATCTGTTGATTAATTGAACAGCTGCTAACTATTCTGTAAACACATTTGGAGGTTTAAGTGCTTCATCTGATCAGTAGTACATGTTCGTTTGCTCAAATGCTTCAAAAATTCTGAGCAAAACACTGAGCATCCAATCCGACCGAAGAGTAAGTTCACTGTTTATTCACTCAAGACATCTCATATAGAGCACAACCCATAGTGCAAACAATAACACTGAGGGGCGAATTCACTAAAACACTTATGCATCTGTATTTAAGCACAAAAACCTGGGTATTATTTGCTGACCAGCTCCAAACCAGACTAGTCTTAAATATTAGTCATCTATTTTTCTCCCTGCAAGACTGGTCAGAACTTTTATTTTAGTCAATTACATAAAAAGATTTGAATTGGAATTTTTGAATTTGAAAAATCTGAATCCGTAGTAACAGTTTTGACATAATGACTTAAGTTTATGCACCTGGCTGAAATAGTGTTTGCAGCGTTTTGCATAAATCAAGTGCTAAATCTATCATGCATTATTAGTGAATTCCCCCCTGAGAATTTGACATAATTTGATCTATGATAAACACATAAAAATGCATAATGAATGAAAATAATCCATGCATACTGTAGAGTTCTTCATGATACTTTTGTCATTATAAAAAACAAATAAATAACATAAAAAATTTATTTTTCACTTATAATCGAATCTGGTCTCGGTAGGACCAGGGTCGACAGTTTCTCTGTTTCTTGTCCGGTTTCATCTCTTTCTTGTTGGTATCTGATTGTTTCTCACAGAAGTGTGCTAGAGTTCTTCTGCTGGCGTTGAGAGCGTGGAGAAGGCCTGTTTGATTTGTATTTCCATGCTGAGTTTGTGTACATACTGTATTGAGTAATGAGTTACTGTATGATGAGTGGAGTGTCAAGTTTTGAGTTTTACTGCTCGTATTTAGCACAGTCCAGAGAATCTACAACCATGCGTTGGAACATTTTCCTTGTCCAGATGTGTTCATTTATATAATAGGTATTCATAAATAAAATCTAGACATTTTTGTACATTTGGATAGACGTTGAAAAGTACAATCTGAAATGAAAATGCTTTTACATATGAACAATTTTCGTTTAAAAAAAAAAAAAAGTCCAACTGTTGATATCATTCATTTCAGTGTCTGTCCAAACAAACCAATACATATATATGCTAGAAGCACTTTAAATATGAATACCGATGAATAATATTAATGAGAGGACAAAATATAAAAGTATTTTTAAAAAGCAGATGTTAATTCCGTTTTAAAAATCATATTTACTCTCAGTCTTTGAGATATACATTTATTGTTCGTTTATCGTTTTTTCCTCGTCGAGTCCGTTGGGACTCGTGAGAATGGCTGAATTGTCGTTGAGATGTTTTTGTTCCTGATTGGTCTGTTCTTCATCATGTGATTGCATGATGTCCAATCAGCTGCACTGCTCATACTGGCAGAATATGAAGTCCGAGTCCATGGGCGTGCCGCCTAATTTGGTTTCCGTGGTAACTAGTGGCGGTCATAGGCAGTGGCAGCAGTTGGGGGGGCGGAGCCTCGGGATGCACTATAATAATAGGGGGAACCTGAAAGTTAATAAGAAAGGAATGTACCATTTCAATATACCAGGAAAATGGCTGCATAATGCATATTTGTTTTAAGTATCATATTATTATATGATATTGTTATTGAACGGCAGTCCTTCCAGGATTTTGCTTTCACAATAATTAATGCAAATTCCACCGATTACAATAATGCCAATTTTGTAAATTTTTACATGTAATAAACTTCACCCAAGATGAATTACAAACCATTTAAGTTGAACTGATTATGCAAATGACTGGGAGAATATTTTAACACAGTTTCAATAGTTTTATCATGTTGTTTACAGAAAACACAAATATATGTCATTTCAGTATATATTTGGATGCTTACAACATTTAGCTTGTGCACTAAAACATTCGCAAGTAATTATTACTGCACTTACATTAATTACATAATGATTATTGGGAAAGATTCAATGCATAACACTACAAAAAAAGTCACAAATGTGAAAAGCTGTAGCATATTCTGTTGTTTTAGACCGCTTAAAATCAGAAAAATATGTAAATGGGACTGTTAGTTAATTATTTTATGAATTATTATTTTCTTTTAAATCTAATTTCTGTCTCTTAAACAGACAGTTAACAAGTTACAGCGACTACAATTTACAGCTTTTTATTATTTGTTTGTTTGCATTTTGAATTGTATGT
The DNA here is from genome assembly GCF_018340385.1 of Cyprinus carpio. Taxonomy (NCBI): domain Eukaryota; kingdom Metazoa; phylum Chordata; class Actinopteri; order Cypriniformes; family Cyprinidae; genus Cyprinus; species Cyprinus carpio. The sequence goes on from NC_056608.1 coordinate 23,958,234, forward strand.
ATATATTAATTAAAATTTTAAATGCAATTTATTTTGTAACAAAATACTACTCCTATAATATTTTGACAGAAACTATGGTCCATTTCTGTAAGAGATACTCACTCAGTATTGCTGGGTTGCTGAATCTCCAGGCTTCATTATAGGTTGTGTACTGTGGATGGCTGTAGGGATTCCCTGAAAATTCGCTCCCTGAAACGGGACACAGACATGCATGTTAAAATAATGCACCATCCATTTTACATCACAGCTGTTGAAAATTTGATTAAAATTTCAAACATTTTTGTAAAATATCAAAATATAGATTTGCAATGTCTGATTTCTAAAACCCACTGTGTCCTGCTGACTGACTGCACTACTGTGCTGCTTCCTTCTCCAAAGTTTCTTACTCTATTGTGTAATTTGATTGTGCAGGGAGAAAGTCAGAGCGTCGTGCTGAACAATGTTGGTCCAATGCTGTTTCTCTTTTATGGGATAATAAAGAGGTGTTTTTATATGCGCCGGCCGCATTGAGGGCTGTCAGTAAATCTCTCTGTGAAGCAGCAGGTCTGCAGAGAGCTGCTTCTGCTGTTCTTATTACCTGGAGCGGCTAAAAATAATGCAAGATCGAACCACATTTTACGAATTAGTGTGAGCTCAGTGATCACAATATGCCTTTCGTCTGGAAATCTGTTGGAGCAGTTAATTCTTTAGTCAATTGTGGTTTGATGGTCTATAGTTAAAGGCTTCCTGCATTCACACACTGCTGAAATGCTGCTTCTGTGAACGTCTGCAGGCTGCTGTAAACACTACGAGACTTATTTTACTGAGTCAGACTGGTATCAGTGTCTGGTCACTTCATAAATGTAAGCCAATCTAATATTTTATTACTTAAGCTTTTATCAGTTTAGAGAAGTACGGAAAATACTATGGAAGTCGATGGCTACCAGCAACTGTTTGATGACCAACATTCTTCAGAATATCTTCCTTTGTGTTCGGCAGAGGAAAGAAACTCATACAGATTTAAAACAAGTGGAAGGCGAGTAAATGATGCAATAAGTTTATTTATTTATTTATTTTTTGTAATACTTTGTGTTGTATTACAGTTTAATGTGCTTAGACAGCTACACTATACAAAAGTTTGGCATTTGTAAGATTTTTAAACATTTTTGAAAGGCGCCTTTTCTGCCCAAAAAGGCTGCATTTATTTAATAAAATTACAGTTAAAATTGTAATATTGTGAAATATTATTACAATTTTAAAAAAAAGTGTTTTCTATTTGAATATATGTTAAAATGTAAATTATCAAAGCTGAATTTTCAGCATCATTACGCCAGTCTTCAGGGTCACATGATTATTCTAATATGCTGATTTGCTGCTCAAGAAACATCATGAAACGTGCTTAAATTTTTTGTGGAAACTGCGACTCATTTTTTTTTTTTTTTTTTTTCAGGATTCTTTGATGATGAATAGAAGGTTCAAAAGAGCAAAATGGAAGTCTTTTGCAACATAAATGTCTTTACTGTCACATTTGATCAATTTAATGTGTCCTTGATGAATAAACATATTAATTACTAAGAGAACAACTAAAATAGTATCAGTTTGGGGTGGGTTGTCAGTTTTTGTTAGATAAATGGCAGATAGCAAAATATTTGGAAAAATTACTGGTGCAGGAATTTACTATTTTTACGTATTTCTAAAAAATGTATAATCTTAATGACTAACTTTTTTTTTTGATGATAAATATAAACTCCAGTGCATTGTTTTTATACTGTGTTTAAAATAAAATAATTTTCTTTTGGTTAAAAAAAACTGTCATTTTAAATTTCATTGAAATTGCAAACACCTTTTTCTGTCTCGAGATACTCACCAGGAACCATTCCAGCCAGTGTGGACGTTGGGTAGCTGCCCTGCCCGGTGGGAGGGACGTGAGGTGGATATCCGGGTAAGGTTGTGTTGGCCATATCCCGACCTGCACACATAAATTACACCAACACTCACTTTCTGTTCCATCCATAAACAATAATTGATTCAGCTGATTCTCCACAGACCGCAAATTCATTTTAAACATCACTCTTACAAATAAAGAACATCAATGGAACCGTTGCATTTAAAAAAATGGTCCTTTATAATGGCAAAACGGTCTTTACATTATTAAAATGTAAAAAAAAAAAAAAGAAAAGTTATTTTAAGAATTGTTCAACTTAAAATGGTTCTTCTATGGCGTCACTGCAAAACAAACTCATTCTGGTTCCGTTATTTTATAAGAGTGTTGTTGTTGAAATAATGATTTTACTCATTTAAATAGTACAGAATCTGTTTTTGGTCTGAGACAGAAACACATCAGCTACAGTACATTTGCAGAAACACTGTGCATCAAAGGATTTATTCTTGTCCTTTTGGGGTCAGAACAGAGAACAGATGTAAGCAGGCTCAAACTGACCACCCCAATACTGGCCTCCTCTAAACAGTCAGTGTCTCTTCTTAGCACTAAGAAGCTCCACATTCAGAGCAGTAATTGGGGCTGACGCTTGGCTGTCCTACCCAGTGCCGTGAAGCCTCGACCCAGCCGAGCGCTGAAGCCTGACACCCCTCACAGACTAATGTTTTTGTTCAGGAAAGGGGGGCTGGGGGAGATGTGGAGGGTTTACTGGGGACACTGGGGGAAACTTGGCCACCGGTTCAATTCTAATGAGCAGGACAGTGTCCATCAAAGCTCAGCGAGTGTAATTCTGTGTGGACCAGGACGGTTTGCCAATGAGCAGAAAAAAAATATGCAGCACAGTACAAAGGCTAAACAGTGGCTAAAAATGCAGACAAAAATCTGACAAAAGCATCATACTTTTTAATTTATTTATTTATTTAAGCAAAATAAACCATTAAACGAATAGTTCACCAGGACATTTTCAGAGATTGTCCTCACCCTCAAGCCTTCCAAGATGTAGATGAGTTTGTTCATTAAATTTGTAGAAATGTAGCATTACATCACTTGTTCACCAATGGATGCTCTGCAGTGAATGGGTGCCGTCAGAATGAGAGTCCAAACAGCTGATAAAAACATCACAATAATCCACAAGTAATCCACACCACTCCAGTCCATCAGTTAACATCTTGAGAAGACAAAAGCTGTGTTTGTAAGAAACAAATCCATCATTAAGATGTTTTTTTAACATCAAACTCAGTTAAAATATGAGTCAATAATACATAATAATGCTTCAGAGAAAAAGTCCATCTCCTGTTGTCTCTCACATTAAAATCCAGCCATTTATCCATTAGAACTATTTTGGCTTGTAAACAGTGTTTGAACAGTGCAGATTTCTCTCCTCATTCAGACCAGACAACTTTTCACTGGAGAAATCAATACTATGGATTGTGGATTTTAGCCAGAAGCAAATGTTTGAAGTTAAAAACATCTTAATAATGGATTTGTTTCAGCTTTTGTCTTCTCCAGATGTTAACTGATGAACTGGAGTGCTGTGGATTACTTGTGGATTATTGTGGTGTTTTTATCAGCTGTTTGGACTCTTGTTCTGACGGCACCCATTCACTGCAGAGCATCCATTGGTGAGCAAGTGATGTAGTGCTAAATTTTCAGCAAATTAAATCCCAGCAAATTCAGAAATTTAAAATGGACAGCTTGTTAATGCCCATTTTTTAATGAAACATTTAAATTAATTAACCACAAATTAATTTGAAATATCTTCTCCTACAGTTCATTTTCTCTTTCAGGTGCACTTGTTTGAATACTTGAGTATGTTTCTGACTCACGAAATACTGACTGAAAAAGAAATTACATGGCCTGACTCAGTTATCAGTCACCAGACAACAAACATGTAACGCCTATTGAATTCTCATTGAAACCTCTTTGCTAAAAAATCAGGGTGACCTTAGTATTATCTGAAAAAGTTGAAAGGGTTGAGTGGGAACACTTGCTTCAACATCGCCGTATTAAATTTGCCATGACAGGGACACCTTAATGTTCCAAAAACAAGGCTATGGGAAACATTTGACCTCTATTTTCTACATTCAGGATGCAGCAATTTATCACCAGCCAAAAAACACGGCACCCTAATTAATTACAACTAAGCAAAGGATGTTTGGAGAGCCAAATTGCACTAATTCCCTGGATGCACGGTGAAAGTCATTTGTTATCAAATGTGTGCTCAAAGGTTAGTTTGCTTTTTGTGAAGATGGAATAAGCATTAATTTGTGTGACTAGGAGCGTGGTGCCCTCAGGTGCAGACACGGATAGCCAGTTTGTCAGAAGAGAGAGAGAGAGAGAAACTACTGCTTCTTTTTAAGTCGACAAATTCATTGCATTTCCCAGCAGCATTTTCCATATAACTGGACAAAGTTCAGCAGAAGCAGTAGACCAGATCAAGTGTTAAAGTTGTTTTAGTGGACAATAATTATATATTTTTACTAAATATTTTACTAAATTTTACAATATAAATTTTAATATAAATGTATTGATTTCAAATCTTAAAATATATAATTAGTTTTAGATTATATATTATTTTTGTATAATTTATATGAATTAAATTATTTATATAAATATAAATAATAAATGCAGGCAGTAAGGATTTTATATAAAGATAAATAATTATATTTTGTAATTATTATTACATTATATTAAGTTATTTTATATAGATAGATAGATAGATAGATAGATAGATAGATAGATAGATAGATAGATAGATAGATAGATAGATACATTGCAGGTAGTAGGGATCTTTAGTAGAACAAGCCAAAAACATAAAAGATGTGTATCTGTGAGGTATTCACAGTTCACCAAGAACCCTCATCTCCTCTGGCACCGGCTGCTTCATGACGCATTAATTTTTAATAGATTATGCAAATTCCCTTGCATAAAATCAACAAGATCAATAACTGTGGGCATTTTAATTGGGGTTGGAAAACATGGAGGGTGAGTGTAATCTGTGTTTCTTTTCCGTTAAGGAAACCATTCATCTAAACACTGGATCTCAGCCTAACCAATGGAAATCATTTGAATATTTTTGTTTTGATTCTGAATTTCTATTTGGTAAGTTTATCATGCATGTTTAAACTGGAATATATTAACATTTAGTTCTACGAAAAAATGTTTGTACTCATCCTAAGGTTGTTTTAAATCCCAAATACAAAATGTATGCACTGTATGTCATATGGACTGTTTTAAAGGTTTTGACTTGACAGCATTCATTTTCATATTTATTCTTCATAACATCTCCTTGTGGATTGAGTTTGGGGCTCATGAAGGTGAGTAAATGATGGCACATTAACCTGATTATTACATTCATAACCGATTAATATAAACAACACACAAATCTGTTGTGACGTGAAACTACCATGAACAGATAATCAGTTCATCAACTACAAACCCACATTCTCTCTCTCTCTCTCTCTCTCTCTCTCTCTCTCTCTCTTTCTCTCTGTCATCAGCCAAACACACACACAGCGATGCCTGTAATGGCTTTCGCATAATTATGTGAATTTTAATAAAAGCGGTGTATATTTATCTTTGACCTGAAGATGATCGTAAAACTGTCAGTAAACTTAACACATTTCACATTAATAACTGGCACAACAAGCACACTACGTTTTAATTAACCGTCCCATCATTTATTATTAACAAGAGCGAGCGAGCGAGAGAGAGACAGAGAAACAAATACCCCACGTTCCCTGTCTGCCATGAGCAAATGATGAATTTGTTTATGTAAATGTTAATATTTGATATCATTTTGAAGCTCAGCGCTGTGAAAGAGCAGTTAAGGAACCAATGTCCTCTGTGCAACAGCTCGTTAGTCTGAAGCGGGTTTCATTACGTTCGTTAAAAGAACAATATCACTTCACATGAGAGTTTTAAAACTGCAGATGTAATTCATGCATGTAGATAAAACATGACTGACTTTACGTTTCAAGAGTTAAAAAGTATATTCAATGCATTTCTGACAGGATCACTATCATCAAAGATGAGTGACAATTACCCTACAGTTTTATTTGGTGGTAGGACTCGGTTCTGGGCAAGAACTTACTGCACATCCATGCAGCCTAGCATGGATAAGAGAAGGGAGAGCAGCGATAACCCCCCAGGGTAAACAGAACAGAACCAACATAAATGTATTGCAGATATCATAAAAGTTCAACAATTTAATGTAACATTTTAGAAATTAATCTGATTCAGAAGACCGAATCCTGACTGATGAGAGGAGGAGCTGGGGATGGAGGAGGGTGATTAGCTACTGAGCAACGCAAAAGCTGCTGATAATACTGAAGGACATATATATTGTGCTGTGATAGATGTCTCATCTCTATAGGTAGACATGGATCAGCTGATGCGAGCTTGACTAATGTGACCTGCCAGAACTGACAGTACACTTGATTATTATACTTTACTGCACAAGGCCACAGTGTGAGAATAATAATTAGCTATTAGAGCTGAATGTGAGGGGGTGAATGGTCATGAATGGGACTGATCATGAGATCTTACCTACAGGGTAGCTCTGTGACACACTGACGCCCAGGTCAGAGGTCGTGCCGGAGGATAAACTGGGCTTGACTTCATCCAGGCCTGCGTTTAATGCAGGGAGGCTGTATTCACTCGCCTGCAGACCAGAGCAACATCAAGATCACATCAGCATCGCTCAACACTCTGTTATTGTCTTTCCCTCTTTCAAATCAAACTAACAGTCACTTATGTTATGCTTCATGCCTTTCCCCCTCACAATGTTCTTCTTTCTTGCATTTTTAATTTTAGTTTTTTTTTAATTTATCTACATATGTTATTGCTATTACTGTTTTCTCATACTTTGTAAATTTTTCATTTCCTGACCATATACAAATATATATTAAAATCCCACAGATTTACATTGAAACCATATCTACAGACAAGAATATCAAAGAGTTAAGGTTGGTCTGAGTACTTGGTACTTGGTCTCTGAACCTGTTACTTTAGTATTATTTATATACTATTGATAGTTAGAATTAGCATGACTTTTAATATTTTCAATTTTCATTTAAATGTATTTTTATATGTTCAGTTTTAATTTTCACTTAATTTTTAGTAATTTTTAATTTATTTATTTTATTATCAAATTTATTTGTTTAATATTTATTTATTTATTTGTTTGTTTGTTATAAGTATTAGTTTCACTTAACTTTTAGTTTTTAATTTTTTGTTGTGCTTTTATAATTTGTATTATATTTTTTATTATTATTTTGAATTTGTATTTTTTATTATTTTCAGTTAGTAATTTTTGTGCTTTTTCTCAAACTTATTTCAATCATCAGTTTTAATTTTTAATATAATATATATATATATATATATATATATATATATATATATATATATATATTATATATATATATATATATTTGATTTATTCCAGCTAAAGTTATGTTTTTAATAGTTTTTGTTAATGATAACTCTTGTAACCCTTCACAACACCCTGAAATATTTGTTAGCATCCTCTTTGTCTTACAAAACAAAATCACTTTGCTACAACAAGCCATCATTTGAGGTGGTTGTGTTTCCCATTGGCAAAACCCCTTCCAGTTTTTCTAGAAAGTAAAAATGATGACATGTTAGTGTTGTTGTTATGAATTAAAATTGAGACTTTGATTAGTTCACCTCATTCTATAAATAAGATCATTTCTGAAGTGGTGTTTTAGCCTTTGCTGAATCACTTATAGTTGCAAGGCCCCGCTTTGGAAATGACATTGATAAGATTTATGATTTTCACAACCCCCTTCCATTACACATATGCTCCTCAGACCGTGTCAGCAGATGGGGGATTTTTTTTTTTCTTTCTTTCTTTTAGCTCTTTTGTTATTTAATGAGATGAGACTTCCGGCGTCTGCATGTTGAGAATGCTGTCCAAAGTAAATGTGTGTGTGTGTGTGTGTGTGTGTGTGTGTGTGTGTGTGTGTGTGTGTGTGTGTGTGTGTGTCACGAGAAGGCCCCTGACCCCAGCCATGTCTGTCTCTATCACAGATAAACTCTAATTGTGGGCTACAACTGTTTGCGGTGGCCCTGCCTGATGTTCCGCTCTTTTCGGTGGAGGCCGTGGAGCAGAACAGGCTTTTCTCATGCAGATGGAGGGGAGAGTGAAAAGGATGAGCACATGGCTGGCAGAAGTGTGGGAGGAGAGCCTATCTCATTCAGCATCTCCAGAATGGCTTTTTAATGCCTCTAAACACAACCAAACCACTGGCTCTGCTCCAATACCTTGTCAGCTGCCTATGTAGGAAGTGTTTTAGGCATCATAAGCACACTCTGGAAATCAAAAGCTGCTCCAAGATGTGTTCTTTTGGCCAAATCTGAAGACAGGCAATACCAATGCATTGCGACAAGTTCAGTGAAAATCTATAAAATATACAATTATATAATATAAAATAATAATAAAAATAAATTATGATAATTTTTTTTTATTAAAAATAAAGAAAAAATGATGAGCTCATATATATTTATTTATATATTTTTATCTCACTGAGCTCACATACATAAACATTTTATTCGGTACCAAAAAGTATTTATTTTATAAAAAAAAAAAAAGTTAAAAATTTTTTTTGTTATTGTTTTTTTTTGTTTGAGTTGTTTACTTAGGTGAGGTGCTTTTGTTGTGTGTTAATTTATATATGAAAGGAAATATAAACATGATTCAAAAAAAACTAATTTTACTTTTGTGAAGTTATATATTTAAAAATGTAACAATACAAAAACAATATTTGTTATGTGAAGTAAATGTTAACAAATAAAATAAAAATATATATTTAAAAACAAATTATACTAAAGCAACATTTCTCATTTTCATTTAACTAAAATAATTAAAATTGAAATCTAATCTAAAATTGAAATGAAATATATACTAATAAAACTGTATAGCCGTATTAAAAAAAATAAAAAAATAAAAAAACAACAAAATTACTAAAATTTTAACTAAAATAAAAATCTATAAAAATCTCAATGATACTAAAATAAAACATGCATTTCACATGAATTGTACTATTTCTTTATTAGTTGCAGCCTTAGCTGCAGACATGTAGAGCATTCTAGTCACTTTTCCAGTAATCTGATTCCACTGCAGTGATCATGATTCCTTAGAAGGCAGCTACCTAAGCAGACAGACAGCAAGGCAGCTCACTAGGTTTGGATCAGAGCCATTAAATAATAGGCCAAGAGAGAGAGAAAGAGAGAGAGAGAGAGAGAGAGAGAGAGAGAGAGAGAGAGACAAAAATAAAAAGGTGGTCTGGTTTAGGGATGGCAAAGGAGAAAAAAAAAGAATAGTGGTCTATGAAGGGAGAAAATAGTCTGATTAATATTGCTTTAAATTAAAACTGATTTTTCTAGAGCGTTCCGTTCGCCCATTTTTTCCTTCAAAGGCTTTCCGTGTTTCCTTCATTTTTCCCCCCTCCTTTTTAATACCCTCTTTGACGGCCTTTGTGATTGCGAGTCATTTCCAATTCATTTCGGTATTGATCTTGCAGTGAAAATCAGTTTTGTAATTAGCTGCAAATTAGGCCTTCTTCTGGAGGTGAGTGCTGTCGGCCTGATTAATCGCTGGAGTAATGTCTCCCGATCGCACCCAAATTAAAATGAACTCAATTAGGCCATTCCCTTTGCTTTATGGCTCCGACTCGCTCTTTCGTGGAGAGAAATTAATCGTCACTTGTTGTTTAGTAGTCTAATGAAAGTAAATAACGGTTATCCATTATAATAAATCCAACACTTTTAATACGAAATTGTACATAAAGGCTTTCATATGCTGTTGTTTGTGTGTGCATGTGTTATTAATTGCTAACATTGTTGCTTTGTGAGCGTTTGGCCACATTTAGATTTTGTAAACGCTATGAAGGAGCCGTACAGGAAATGACATCATTTCTCATGCGCCGCTGAGTGGGCGGTAGCTCTTCTCGTGTTGTTTTTCCTGAGAATGTGTTTTTATTTCCATCAGAAAATCAATAAATGGAGGGAGTTCTGCTCTTTGATCCTCAATGCATAACTGGAACACCAGCACTTACTGATAAGCAACACATTTATTTATACACACACAGACATAAAAGAAAAAGCATTGGAAGCACACCATAAATATTGTAGTTTTCTTAGAAATCATGCTGAACTATTTTTAGTAGTTTTTCAGACCTTAGACATAGTGGTATATATATATGTATATATACAGTATATGTATACATGATGTATACATTGTGTGTGTGTGTGTGTATATATATATATATATATATATATATATATATATATATATATATATATTATTTTTTTTTTTTTTTTTTTTTTTGTTTTTTTTTTTTTTTTTTTCAGAAGAGAAATTAATATTTTATTCAGAAAGGATGCATTAAATTAATTAAGGTGACAGTAAAGACATTTATGTTATGTTAATTAAATGTTTTGAACTTTCTATTTTTTAAAGAATCCTGAAAAAAAAAAATAGCAGTTTCCAGAAAAATATTAAGCAGGATTTTTTTTTTGTAACTTATTACTTATTAAACTTATTAATAATTAAGCACCAATAATAATTGACAACAACCTAGCCCCAAATCAGCATATTAGAATGATTTCTGAAGGATCACATGACACAGAAGACTGGAGTAATGATGCTGAAAATACAGCTTTGCATCACAGAAATAAATGACATTTTAAAATATATTCACATAGAAAACAGTTATTTAAAATTGTAATAATATAATTGACAAAATTACTGTTATTACTGTATTTTTGCTTGCAGAGCATAACCATTTAAAAAATTGGATTTTACCACTGTATTTACCACTGTATTGTTTGTAAGGATAATTAGCTCTAACATCAATATATTTCCTAGTTACAGAAGGTGACGTCACTCACCTGCTCCGGTTTGATGTGTTCAGGAGTGGGAAAGACGTCTGGGAATGCTGGCCTCTCAAACACTCGGTCCAGGGCCTCTAACTGCTGCTGGGTGAAGGCATCGGCTCGTAGATGTTTCCTCAGGCTCTCCACACTGCCCTGAGAATCACTGCTCTGCACTGAACCCACAGAACCATCTGCAGACACAGAAAACAGCCTTCAACAACAACTACATGCTGTAAGAATATGCCAGAACCTGAGTGAGGATCTTCTGAGCCAAATGAGTGAAGGTCACGTTTCAGATCAATTAGCACAGTAACTGAATTGCCAGGAAATAAATAAGAGTATCAGGACTCTTTCCATGTCATAAGTCTTATAATAGAGTAAATTAAATGCTTAATGTTATGTATATGTTAATGTTATCTGAAATATTTGGTCATATTACATATCCTACTTATATGCCTATATTAGCTGTCTGTATTTACATGTGCACAATGCATTGCATGCTCATCTCTCTTGTTTTTTTTCCAGGTGTGTGCAACACTGATTTGATTCTCCAAAACCTCTTTACTCTGAACCTGACACACACACACTTGAAGAAAACCTCTGCTGTTATTGTTCAATCTCTTTACCGGTTAAACAACGCTCCACAAACAGCACTTTCTCTTGGTTTTCCTCTGACCTGATTACCCTTGTGCTGAGTAATAGACTGCCTCACACCTTCCTCCCTCTGTCTCTCTCTCTTCTCCTTTTCACTCTGCCAAAACGCTTTAGAGCTACTTTAAATATCTTCACATCCCGCCTTCTCTGGAAAGTCGCGTCTCCCTTACAAATCTGTCACTCTACATTCACAGCATATTATGTTCTCTATGTGGCCCGCAGGTGCTGTGATGTATGACATGCTCTGCCTCTATTGATTGACCCAAGAGAGAAAGAGAGAGAGAAAGATGACCTAAGAAAAAGAAAAACTCTTATTCTTCAGGCATTAAGCAAAATGATGTAAATACATTACTAAGTAAATGCTGTTTTTTTCTATTCATCAAAGAATCCTGAAAAAAATGTATCACAGTTTCTACAAAAATGCTAAGCAGCTCAGCTATTTTAAATATTGATCATTATCAGAAATGTTTCTTGAGCAGCAAATCATCATATTAGAATGATTTCTGAAGATCATGTGACACTGAAGACTGGAGTAATGATGCTGAAAATACAGCTGCGCATCACAGGAATAAAAAACATTTTACTATGTATTCACATGGAAAACAGTTATTTTAAATTGTAATAATATTTCACAATATTACTGTTTTTACTGTATTTTTAATGAAATTGTTTATTTTTTGTTTAGTATAGTTATTTTTTTATATTATTTTAAATTTATTTTCGTACGTATATATTTATTTTATTATGTGTATATATTTTTTGTCAGAACTATTATCTACTTTTATATAAAACATTATAAAAATATAAAAAGTTTGATCATTTTAGATAATTTCTGTAATTTTAATGCAGTTTTATTATGTGTATGTTTTTTTTGTAAGAACTGTTAACTGAACATTAAAACATTTAAAAAAAAAAAATCCTTGGATGACCTTTTTATTTTTATTTATTTTATTTTATTTTATTTATAATTTTTATTGTGTTTTATTATTATTGTTTTTTTTTGTTTTTTTTTTTTTTTTTTTATTTTTTTTTTTTTTTTTTTATTTTTTTTTTTTTTTGATGTCCCATTTTGTTCCAGTACTCAAGAATCAGTGAGAAGAGAGACGAGGGGATAGAAAGAGAAAGAGAGCGGGATTGCTAGATGGAGTGATAGAGGCTCAGGCTGGAATGCAGTCTTGATGAGTATCCTGTCTCAGCTCATCGTGTCTATAATACTCTTCTTGATCGCACATTTTTCACTGCCGCTGAATTCAATTGATCAATCATGTCTGTCTGATGGCACCATTTCAGCTGGTTATTACCACTGCGCTTGTCACGGTGACCTTTTCGCTCTGCACAGCGCGCTCTTTCACACCACACACACACACTGGACACTGCTCTTTCTGTGCGCGTGTGTGTGTGTATGTGTGTGTCTACACAAGTAGATTTTAACATTTTCTGAAGCTTGCAAAACTAGGGTGTTCTGGGTGGTCGTTAACCTGTTTCTCAAGTATTTATTGGGCAGTGCACTGCTATACGATTGATAGGGTGAGCTAGGCGGTTGTTAGGGTGTTGCTAGGGTGATCTAAATGGTTGCTAGGGCATTATGTTGTTTCTATGGTGTTCTATGTGGTTGTTAACCTGTTTCTGTGTGTTTTCTGGGATATTTAGTGGGCAATGCATTGCTATATGATTGATTGAGCGAGCTAGACAGTTGTTAGGGTGTTGCTAAGGTGTTCTAAATCGTTGCTAGGGCATTGTTATACCATTTCTAGGGTGTTCTAGGCGGTTGTTAAACTGTTGCTATATGATTGCTAAAGGGTATTTAGTGGCCAATGCATTGCTATGACTAATTGAGTTGAGTTGCTATGCTGTTGCTAGGGTGTCCTGAATCGTTACTATGGTATTATGCCATTTCCAGGGTATTCTAGGTGGGTTTTAAGGTCTAGGCATAGCATAGAACCCCTAGAACAGCTATGCTGTGTGATTACGTGGGTATTTAGTAGGTGATGCATTGCTACATAATTAATTGAGTGAGCTAGTTGGTTGTTAGGGTGTTGCTATACTGTTACTAGTGTGCTCTTTGTAGTTGCCATAGCATTGCCTTTTGTTTCTATGTTGCTCTCTGTGTTTTCCAAGGTAGTTGATAAAATTTTCTGCATTTTTTAGTCTGATATGCGGTTTGCAGTTGCTCACTAGCCGAAACTGTATCCTCAAGTCTCTGAGCAATAGTAATAGTGATGCTTGACTTAATCATGTGTTTTCCCCCCTTCAGTCTGTTTCCGAGCAGGCGCTCTGTTTGGACAGCTCCCATGGGGGTCCTTGAGGTGGAGTGGGTATTTGCTGTATCGTGCACAGGGGCAAATGAAGTCATTAATTAGGTGCCATTAGGGAGCCTGGGCCACAAAACTGATCAATACAGCTACATTTGTCATTCACACCAGTGACAACAGCTTCCCACTCACTGGATGAGCAAAACACGCACATGTGCGCCCATTACTGCTCTGGCTTCCTCTGTTGTTCTGGCAGGAGCGATGAATGTAACGCTTCAGCTGCTTAGAGAAAATTGACTTCTGAATCCACATGTGACTCCTACTGTGATCAGGAACTAACATCATTATATTACAGAAAAATCTGTTTTAAATAAAAAAATTAAAAACAATATTACAAGGAATATTAGATGTAGATATAGATACTGTTTATTATATTGCAACGCTCTGAGAAAAAAAATAATTGGGGAGTTAATTTTTTAGTTTAACTTTTAATATGTAAATTTTATTTACAATTTTGTAAATTTTTTGTACTTTTATTCTTCCTTTAATGGTTAATTTAGGTGCAAATGTGTTCCTTCTGAAAGGATGTCCCAGTCACCGTTTTTGTACCTTTTAATCTGAGAGTGAAGTCTTCTGAATTTATATTATGCTTTGTGAAAAGAATAATACACATAAATTACTGGCTGGAAATCATGCATTCTATAGCAGCTCTCAAATCAAATTTGTGTCCATGTATATTCAAGTTTGCATATGCAGAAGTGCAAATCAGATTTCGTTTGACTTCAGAAGACTTTTTATATAGTGTCATATAAGCTACTTTTATGATACTTTAATGGAGCTCTATCTCCATTATGGCAATGCTTTTGTTTTTGTGTCTCATACAGGTTTGCAACACCATGCAAGATGAAAGATTTTTTTTTTTTTTTTTTTTTTTTATTAACATTTGCATTTTACTCTCTTTCACACTTTTGCCCTGTTTCTATTAGATTACCAAACTAAAGTGTGCAGTGGATCAAGACAGTCGACGGGTATCTATCGTTACAGAATGAGGCAGTGTTTTCTCCCATTACCAGTGTTAAGTAATCAGATTACTTTTTTCAAGTAACTAATAAAGTAATAAATTACTTTTTAATTAGCAAGTTACGTTTTCAAACAAGTAATGCCAGTTTGTTTTCCCCTTTATTAACATTAGGTACTTTTTAGGGAGTAATGCAATATTGTAATGCATTACTTTTAAAAGTAACTTTCCCCCACAATGCCCATTAGTGCTTATGTAATGGCTTTCACTTGGAGCCTCAGTGGCACCGGCTTTGAGGCGCTGGTGCACAATTGCGATGTGTGCTGCCCTGCTGCTGTGGTATTGATCTGCGACTGAGTGGAGCGGATTCCTTTTGACGTGAGTCAGTATTAAGACTGAGGTAACGAGGGAGCGCTCTCTCTCAGAGCAGATAAGCAACTTCATAACGCCGCAGGATTCACACCCACAGGGCCTGACCCCTTGGGAAAGAGAGAGAGAATCTGCTCCACAGCTTCTCTTATGGGTCCGCTTCAGGACCTAGATTTATATGACTTTCCAAGTGGCAAACCAATACAGTACCAAAACTGTTTATTGCATAAAAGTAATTTAGGATGGGTACCAATTTGAATACTACAGACTTAAAGTACATACTTCCCAAATTTTGAGTGTGTAGTAAAACTGTACAGAGGTATAAAGACACTTTCATTTACCATTTGTACTTGCATCTAAGAAACTCAATACCTTAATCAAATGTTTTGTCCTTACTTTTAGCTAAAAAACCTGAAAAGGAACTAACTTTTCCACTTATAGTGGTTTATTAACTAGCCTAAAAAAAGCATGTATCAATGCAAAAATTAACCATCCATGCATGTATGACATGCTGTTTTCAATGTACTATAACTGAGGCATGTTAATTGTAATATTGCATACTATTTAGGATGGATAGTACATGTGAACTGCAGCCATCCTGTTAAAATGAACATTTACATTTGTGCTTTTCTAGTTGTAAACATATTCAGTAAAGATATATAGAAAAAATCTGATCTCTGAGGGGAAAATATATTATGTAGAAAAAACAACAACAATTAATATACACTTAAACAAGTGGATTTAAACAATAATATTGTGAATTAAATTGTGGACAAGTGTGGTGCATGTTCCATGATCAAGTTTACTATGGTTATCATAGTTTAAATTAAAATATCAGTGTTTTTAATACTAGTTACTAGTTGAGGTAATTTGATTTTTAAAAGCTGAAGGAAAGCCTGTATTAATATTTTGTGGTTTTCTAGTATCAACAGTAACTGTAATAATTACAAAACATTGTTTGTTGTTGGCACAATTAGCTCTAAATGCATGTACAGTATGGGCGCACTGTTGAAAATGCACTGGAATTATTATACTATCTGGGAATCTTTTGGTCATGCTTATTTTTATTATTAAATCATATTAACTCTAATCTCAGTTAGCATGTAATTGTAATCAACATGCAGTAGGTAGATATGCTGATTATAATGGGTAATGGGACTATTCTTGTTTTGTTACTTTGTGACCATCACGTTCAGCATAAACTGTAGATATATCTAAAAAATAACAATATGCAGATAAATCACAAGCTTGCATTTCAAGAACCTCCCATATTGTGTTTTTTGGTTCGTACTTTTATCTTTTAATAAACATCCTAGCCATAATGTTGTGACAAAAACCATTCCAAAGTGGAATTTTACAACTAAAGATTAAATGCATTTCCCAGCATAAACACAAGAGAATCTGTTTAATGGTTATGAAAATAAAAACACATATTCACAATCTGAGCTAAAGCTGTGCAGCACCAGCTCTCTCTCTCCTCCGTGGTGTCTTGGGTTGGCCGGCGTAAAACTGCTCTCATCTTTTTAATGGTCTGCTCTTATGAGACAGCTGTAAAGGGGGGTGCTGGGATGTGTGGATGTTAGATGTTAATTTGTGCCGTAATAGCTTTTCTCAGCGGAATTGCAAATTCTCTTAAATGTCACTTGCAGCATCGCGGCTCAGACAGCTAGGGTCCGTGCGGATAGCAGAGCTGTCTCTCTCTCTCTCTCTTTCTGTATCGTGCTACTTTTAATTTGCAGTAATACAGTAGCGCTGTCAGATTAATGGCTGGTGTGACACCTGTGTCCCCGCGGCCTGCTCTCTCAGCTCCGCCGTGTACATAACGCGTGTCACAGCACATTATCTCTCTGCTCAGCTCGTAATGGGCCCTGCGTCTGAGGCCGCTGCTGACTCCAAACCTGTAGGAACCGCGGGAGCTCTTGGCCTTTCTTGGCATACCGCCACAACCAGGACCCAAAAAACACTCCTTATACCACTAAGTTCTGTTATATTGCATCTGACAGTCCTGCGTTTAAAAACTCACTGTGGTTTTCTCGAAAAATAGCTGTTTACAGTGCATCTTGTTTGTGTGGTGGTTTAAGACACTGTCCAAAGCAACGAGTGAAATCAAAATTGACTTTCTTAATGCATGGTCATGCATCTCTTTTACTGATTAATTTGGGAAAATACATCACATTATGGAAGTAAAATGCACTGAAGAAAATGATTTTTCATTTAGATTATTTGGAGTATTTTTACTATTTCAGCCTTTCTACTTCTAACTTTCACGTTTAATTCAAAATGTTATTTGTGATTATTTGTGAAATGTATTAGCAATTTCTGAATGAAAATCGTTTGACAGTAAATCCTAAAAATTTACAGTACATTTTACTTTCATAATGTAATATGTAGGAAAATGTATTATAAATATCAAAATATTATTTTTTGCAATCTGATACTGGCTGTTTCTTTGTAATTATTCACTCAAAATATCATTTTCTCATTTGTTTACAGTGCATTTTACTTATATAGTGGCAAATTTTGTTTTAGTCAACAATGCATGTTGACTTTAAGTATGCAGCATTGTGGGATTTTACATTCTATATTTACTAGATTTTGCTGCAGGGAAGACATTGTTTTAAAAGCATCTTAAGCTGAGTTTGTGTGCGTGTGTGTGGTGGCTGTGGCTGCAGATTCGTCTGGCAAAGATAAAGTATACCTATTCTGGATTCCAGGTGTCTGCAGTCTGTGCTGTGTGTGTGTGTGTGTGTGTGCACAGGCATCACATGACCATTTGTGAAGTTATACATAACATACACTGCCCTCCTCCTCTCCTCTCTCTCTCCTCCACCTCTTCATCCCCATCGCTTAAATCAAGAAAATGGCCACGCATCAAGAGGATCATTTGGGCTCGAGAACAACCCTCAAAACAGTCAATCATCTTAAAGACGCACACACAGACACGAGCAGATCTGAAGTCTCCCATCATTCCTGCCGCCGCTGTTGTCACCCTTGCGCCCTTGCAGCGTCTGACAGCAAGAAAACCTCTGAACCCAATGCAACACAAACGACTGCGAGCACAACGCTCTAATCACAAGAATGGCTCTTTCTGTGCGCAGCGGATCACGTGGTGCTCTATATGTAAATGGCATTTGCATGGTTGGCACATGACATGCATGCTGCTATCTTTGCTTTGCTGTTAAGTTAATCACCTATTGCCACGCATCATTTATGCCATACATGACATCATGACAACTCTGGCTACTGATGACATCATATGAATGTACACTGTTCACAAAACCTTTCGCCAGCAAAGACGGTGATCTGTGACGTCAGCAGACAGGAAATCATGTAAGTGCATTTATAATTTCTCTTAGTTCTCGCTCACTCATTCTTTTAGTATATTGCAACTATATTGCACTGGATTTGCCAAAAGGCATAAAATCTTTAAAAGATATGCAAAGTTTTGTCTGAGATATATAATGGAATGTTATGTGGATATCCACAAGCAAAACTGCATATTTTTGTATATTTTAAATCATTTATATAATGTATTATTAATGTTAGTTATTATTAATAAGAGTAATATTAAATATAAATGAATAATATTTTATATTGTGACTTAATATACAAAATATTTTCTGTCTGTAAGGTTTTTACATATTTTTGAAAGAAGACTTTTATGCTCAACAAGGCTGCATTTATTTGATCAATAATATGGTAACAGTAGTAATATTGTGAAATATTATTACAATTTAAAAGAACTGTTTAAAGAATTAAGAATTTGAATATATTTTAAAATGTAATGTATTCCTGTGATGCAAAGCTGAATTTACAGCATCACTTGATCCTTCATGATCTTTAAATCACTCTAATATGCTGATTTGCTGCTCAAGAATCATTATTTTTATTATTATTATCATTTGAAAATAGTTGTGCTGCTTCATATTTCTGTGGAAACTATGATGCATTAATGAATATATAGTTCAAAATAACAGCATTATTTGAAATGGAGACCTTTTAAAAAATGATAAACATCTTCACTGTCACTTCTGATCAATTTAATGCATCCTTGCTGAATAAAAGTATCCCTTTCTTTGAAAAAATAAGAGAGAGAGAGAGAGAGAGAGAGAGAGAGAGAGGGGTCCTTGAGCTAAATGTCCTCTTAAGACTGTCGCTCTTGTTTGACTGAGTTTGTTAGTTGGCTACATCATCTTGACATGTAATTACTGAAGCTCTCTTAATCACTGCAGTGCAGATTAATAACGGGGGGCTCCTGTGGGGGTCACATCACCACATCAAACCCCTCTCTGCCTCCCTCTTAGTCACACACTTGATAAATACTGCACCCAATCATTACACATTCAAGGGCAATCTGCTCTGAATATTATATGCCAAAAATAAACGAAGTAGATTTAAACAGAAAACTGACTTTGAATGCATAATACAAAAGCACAGTGGACAGTGTGAGTCATCAGATACTAGCTATTTCTGCTTATCCAAATATACACCTCAATAAATAATATACACCTCAGATAAATAAAAATATAAATACTAAAATGTAACAATATTAATTCCAATTTAAAAATAAAATAAATATTATTAATTATGAAGTCAAACGTTTAATAATAATAATAATTGTTGTTGTTGTTTATTAAAGTTGAAAAAATATAATGAATCCTTTTGTTTGTAGCCCTGCATGGCTTCAGGAGTATTTTGTCTGCATGTCTGTCCTCCAAAAGAATGTGAATGAGAGAGGAACCGCAGACTTACCAGCATCTCTTTTCCTCTTTTCTCCATTGGAGCGAGGGATTCCCAGAATGCCGTTGATTGAGTAGGAGCCCACAGGGTCATTGGAGGAACTGGAGACTGGAGGAGATGCTGTACTGGGGACTATAAAGAGCGAGAGAGAAGGTAGATGATGGAAACTCTTCCCATGTGTATAACATCACTTTAGAATCACTTATCACTTGCATTTGTTCTGTTTTCCAAAGATACTTTGGGGTTCAAAAGTATAAGACCACTAGTGTTTTGGAATTTTCTACATTAATGCTCATTATTACAAATTACGCTATCAGCATAACAATTTAGATGTAAAAATGAACACAAACTCTCTTTTGCGTAATAACAGCAGGACTGGAGCTACATGAACAAAAGCTGATGATCATATTCTCCAGCATGATTTGAGAGTATCTTAAGCTTCAATGAAAGCAAGAAAATCTGATCATCTGTCACATAATCAATGTTACTAAATTACCTGTTTTTGATTAGTCACCTAAAATGTGCATAATCTTGTATAATTCTTCTTTATTTTATGCCAAGTCCTTTTTATTCCCTGGTTTACATTTCACACAATTTTCACCTACACTTTACATGATTTGGATATGATTTAGCTCTGCTAAGTATTTATTATGATGTGCAGAAAATGTCTAATTTTACCTAATTTGATGATGCTGAGTTCAAAAATGTTAATAAAACTTTCCATCTCATACAGTTTTTTTTTCACAAAATAACAATAAAGATTTTTCAAATTATATAAATTAATGCACTACAATAACAAAAGCAATAAAAAAACAAAAAAAAAAAGTATACAAAATGAAAAATGTAATTTACGATCTGCAAAGAAGTGGGAAAAAATTGATTAGGCACAAAATGCTTTTCAGAATACATATGAAAATGGGCCAAGAATGAAACAAATAGTTGTAATCTGGCTCAGAGGAAGTTTATTTTCTTTTGTTTATGGGATTATACAACTAACTCTGGCACCTTACAAAACAAAAACGCTAAGAAATGCATCATATTTTGAAAAAGTGTGATGTGCTCAAGCAAAACAGACTCAGCCCCTCAAAATTTGTAAGAAAAAAGTATTGTATTTCATTCAGCAAATATGACGCAGGGCCGTGATATGAATTAAAAGAGGATAAAAGTTTACAGTGCATCTGCACTTTTGAACTAAACCACTATGACATTGTAGGAAGGCATCTGATCGTGGTTTATCTTCTGTCATCTGCTCCAGATGCAGGTAATATCCAGCTCTGAGCAGAAAGCTTTGGCCCTTAATTTGATTTGGAGGGATGACCTTTTCCACAAAGGTCCAAAGATGGCCCCTGCAGTTAATGATGTGATCTTACCTATAGTGTGTCCTGGGGTGGAAAGAGACGTCCCATCTGGTGAGGGGTGAAACGGTTGCTGAACCTTCGTCCGAATGATCCTGCACAGTAAATACAGTACATTCACTCGCATGGAACCCCAGAGCCATTGCAGTGAGCCTCGCTTTATCCGTCTATCTCTCTCTGATAATCTCAGATTTACTTTATATATCTCCGAGCCGACAGAACGGATAACCGCAGACGTTCAGATCCCGTTTAGCCGAGCAAGAACTTGCTGTACCTTTAAAGTAAGATATAGCAAAAAGCTCTAGCTCTTTTGCCTTGAGTGATCTCGCAAACAAAGCATGAAATCACAACAATTCACCTCGATAATCGTCCTGTGTGTGTGTGTGTGTGTGTGTGTGTGTGTGTGTGTGTGTGTGTGTGTGTGTGTGTGTGTGTGTGTTGCGGTCCTGAGGAGAGCCTCAGGCTGGGTTCCAGCATGGATGAGGTTCTATTGATCTAGACTCTAGGATAAAAAGTTCTGAATTAGCCACATGGGTACCGGGATGCAAATGGAAAACTATAAATTATATGTGACAGGAAAGCAATAGTTGCTCAGTGCGGTGTACAAGCTTACGCCAGCATTTGATTCTGTTAATCTGAACGGCACTTTGGGAAAAAGGCCCACTGTCACGCTCATTTGTAAACTTTAGATCTATTCATCACCAGCGGCATTGCTTCTGTTTCAGCAGACACATGCAAACAAATGCACTGGAAGCGAAGAGTTTGTGCTGCATGCAAAACCATGCTTTTTTTGTATGTGACGTATTTTTCATTTCATGCCCCATGAAGATTATTGATTGTAAAAATATTTAGAATAGACCGCAGATACTATTCACAGAGCAAATTTATTTCCTTTAAAATGAGTGTGCTGCTAATATTGATATCTGCGGAAATAAACATCAGCTTTAGGGATGTATCCTCGGGGCATTGAGAATGGAAAGAACGTGCAGTGACAACATATCAATATTATATTTCATTTCTCTCTTTAAAACCATAGTTTGACCCCCTCGCATGGCCTGGGGAGAATAAATCTGCAGACTTTATCCACAATCTATGTTTCTGTTATTGAATAAGTCATTTGGAAGAGTGAATTAATGTCTGGGTTGTGTCTGAAAATCCTCAGAAGAAATATTAAAATTGCTTTACATGTGAATCAATAATATTGAGCGCCGTTGAGGAGGTTTTTATAAGTCTGCCGGTTTCGGTGCTGCCACTTGTTGGCTGTGGAGACACTTTAGTAGAAAAGGTACTCTGTAACACTTAATAATATATGTTAAAGAAAAGTGCTGCAAGTCTAAACATCCTCAGTCTCAGTTTGCACACACAACTAGAGCTTTTTCTTTCATGCAACAGCTTTAATGAATAAAGCACAAGATGTTGGAGGTGCAACTGATTCTCTTAAAACTTAATTCATCTGCAAACTTTTCTTTGCAAGTTGCAAGCTGACTTTTATCAGAATTCCCATATATCTTATATTAACAGATTCAGCTTGGTGTTGGCTTTATTCAATAATCCTTATTCAATAATCCATACATTGCTTCGTGCATGAGCATATCACCATACTGTTAACTATAAACAGATGTAAAGGTGGAATAAATAATAAGCTATTGCTAATACAGTCTTTAAAAGGAGCCACTTTTGTCTGCATTCATATTTTAATTCCCCTCATAAACAAAGACCTGTTTCCTGTTTCAAAATCCAGACTGAATTCAATTAGATTTTAGAGACATTTAAGGGCTTGGGTAATTACATTAACGTACATTTTGTATTTATCTCACAAGTTCATGTCAAAAGACGTTGAAATGGCCCTTTTTAGGTGACCATGAGGCATGAAATGAATTTTTTTCTAGCCTTCTCTTCTGTTGTGTGAGGCGCTCTATTCTTCGCCATCGACTCATTAAAATGTAATGCAGAGTCTGGTTTTATGGAAGAGTGAATCTTAACCAAAGTTCAGCGCCTCACTGCTTCTTTTTACTGGTTTGATTTTCCACACAAGTCTAACACACCACCCTAAACCACCATTTTAATGATATAAATAGGATTATATTGGATTATGGATTATGCATACTGCAGATTTCCCATATTTGTAGGCTAGGTGGTATATTATCAATCATCATTCCAGTTGGAGCAAAAATAAAAATGTTAAAAATAAAACCTTGTGAATTTTTTTTTTTTTAAATCACACTTCCATTATATTATTTTTACAAGAGTATTTACACATTAAGAATGGAGTTTCTAGACTAGCTATTCATTTCTACACAAATAAGCAATACTGTTAGTCTTGATTTTGTTAATTTAGGAAACTAAAAATGATTAAAAATTAAACATCCAGTCTTCTTTTTAATATAGATTATTTTAGCAAACAGAAGGAGCAGATAAATAGCGGTATAAACTCTAATCGAGCAGCTCTGTGTCTCTTTTACCAGGTCTGATCGCCGTTCATTGATCGGTTTTCACTCGGTCAGAGGAGATTTTAGAGCTTCAGTCTGTCATTGTTGCGGTAGTTTGAAGCATGGGATTGAATTTCATCCACAAGACCACCGGCAAAGCCACAGAACAGAGCTTTATACTGCAACGGGCAGCCTAATATTCACCAAAATGCATGATAATTACTACAATGAATCTCATAACTTTTTTTTTTTTTTTTTTTTTTTTTACTCAGAAGTGATTTTAAATAAATGTTTTGGAAATAATTTCCATTTTTGTCCCTCAACGAATGGTGTTCAGACTGGGTAAAATAGAAAGAACGGTTCGATTGAAGTTTATAGGCTACTATTTATAATATATTATTTTTTTTTTTTTTTTTTTTTTTTTTTTATAATGATTTGTAATTTTCTAATAAGTCGAGGGGCGTCAAATTAATTAATTTTGCATTTAAATATATAGCTACTTTTTAAATATTTGCGGTTTAATTCAATTTAAAGTTTTAAAAGCCACGATTAGAAGTTAGTCAAGGTGCGCTTAACAGACGTTTGCGCTTTCATCTGAGCTGGTAACCATAGCAACCGTCAGGTAAGATCAGTTATCGAGACCAAAAACAAATAGACTACTGTCAAATAACTTTATTGCACATTTAAACAGAGGCTAAGATTGTTCAAAAACGTCTTGACGGAAGTTATAAACGCCAAAGACGTTTTCTCTAGAAAATTACTGACACAAAAAGAAGACCGAATTATTGGCACATCAGTTATTGATAATGACTGGGTTTCCTCACCTGTTTATGGAGGAGACGCTGGGGACGGTGTCATTATCGCAGATGCCCTCCGCCAGCAGCCTGTCCCGGATCTCCCAGGCGAACATGGTGGGATTCTGGCGTTTATAGTCCGCTATTTTATCCACCACCTTCGGCGTGGCCACTTTAGGTTTGGATCCTCCGATGACTCCAGGCTTTATGCTGCCAGTCTCATAATATCTGCAGAAACACGTGTAAATCTGATTTTCATAACCTGACCAAACCTAATGACAATAAACAACAGATGCGTGCTAACAAAGCCATGAAAATGTTTTATCTAAGCTACTTAACACAGCCCATAGCAGCACTAGTAGGAAATTATAATATGATTAGAATACTAATTTAAAATTTTGCGCAGCAGGACATTAAACAGCCCATCTGTTTTAGTTACCCACTTATTAATCTAAGGATGATGAGAGATTGTTAGTGTAAGTTTATTTGGAGAGGGATTGTGTAATTTTTTTGAATAGGATTTGTTTAGATAAAATCAATTTATGTAAGAAACATTTCTGGATTAATAAATCAGTTTATTATTAAATCTTTTTTTATTATATTCAATAAAATGGACAGGCAATGAATGAACAAGCTCATTAGCATTTCTACTTTTAGTTTTTGAACTTGCTGAAATAGCCTTGACTACAATATTCATTTTATTTTAATAATTCGTCATTTTAAAGCATTCAAATCATTGGTCAAATCATTAATGTTTAAGCACGTATATAGGCCCCGACCAAAATAATTTAATTGTCCCTTTTATTTGCCTTTTATCTAAAATAACAGAATTTATAGAATTTATAGAATTTTATATTTTGAGATGGAACCCCGTTTATAATTAAAATCATGGATCTTTAGCTCAAGTGATTAATTTGGTTTTGTTGATTTCAAAGGGGAAAACGCAAACTTGCACGATTCTCAATTCTGCGCTGTTAAAAAGTGCACGTTTTCATTTTATTTTCTTTGACTGATGGATGGTTCGTCATGTGCTCAAACTAAAACTATTGCAGTACGTTGCTAATTCATGTTACAATTATAATCCATCCAGTGTGTTGTGAGCTCATCGGGAGATTACGTTAATATTAAATTTGAATGTAAGTTAGTGAAGGTTAAAAACCTGCGTTGTTCTTTAATGGGGCGTCTTGTACCGAGTAAATCTCATGTTAGGGTCTCACCTGCCCAGGATCTTGCTGACGCAGCCGTGACTGACCCTCAGCTGTCTGGAGATGTCACAGGGTCGGACTCCTTGATGCGCGAGCTCCACGATTCTCTGGCGCACGACGTCAGGTAAAGGCCTTCCGTTCACGAACATCCCGCCCAGCTGGTTCACTCCCCCGTGCCCTATACAGGAGACAACAGCAACAAACACCCACAACATAACATTACATACAGGCCGTCAGTGACGTCCGTCACATTCGCCCAATTATCACAAGACACGTTCTGCAAGGCCACACGCGAGTTAGAAAACGCAAGAAAGGTTAATTGCAACCCAATGCACTTTGTGCTAATGAATCCCCGACTCTACTCACATCAAGTCACTGAGTAAACAGACGCAAACGAATATATGCAATGATTAAATAATTCTGCATAACCGATCTGCATTATTTTCGTTTATAGATATAGCTACACATATAGCGAAAACATGCATATATATATATATATATATATATATATATATATATATATATAATATATATATATATATATATTAAATTATATTATATTAGTTTATTTACAATAGTATTATTATTACTAAATTTTATTTTCTATGCTAATTTAAAACTTTGCAATATTATTATATGCATATGCATTTATATTTATCATACAAAAAGTAATGTAGGCTATATACAAATATATCTATTTGTAAATATAGATATACAGTTTGTATATATTCTATCTCTGAATCCATTGTAGATGTAACACAGTTGCGTAAATATAATGACTATCAGTAGCATTTTTAACGCGTTTCACAAATTCTATATATGGGTCGAAAAATAACATTTATTTTCCTCTTTATGTTTTCTAGTGATGTACATTAAATTATTGTCCTGGGGTTTGTTACTCGTAGGTGAGCGATTCAATTACACGAGGATTTATTGTTTTCATTCCCTAGATATAAATTATTAAACAGTTTTGTTTGATCACGTTACATATTGTTATTCTCAATTGATTGTTTTTCTTAAAAGATTGCGTTTTAATTCAATCAAAAATCTAAAGCTTGATGCAGAACCATATAACAATCGTATGTTATATTTTCAAATTTACAGTTTGTTTATGCTTTGAAAAATCACGAATATTTACTGTTTAAATCGAAGTGGAATTTCCCAATATTATCATTTATTTTTTATTTTTTTTTGTCTTTTTTAATTCATTGCATTCACTTTCTTTTTTTTGTAAATAAAAATGCAAAAAGAAAAAAAAACGCACGTTTTAATTTTCTCCACCAACCACATGCAGGCACATTTATCTCGATTATTAACCGAGTTCTTTAATGTTTCTGTTTTATATTGATTTATTTATTATCTTATTTCCCCTAAATGCAATATAAGTACAGTGTAATTTTGATCTTTTTTATCCGGAAGCCTAATAATTTCACGTTCCGATTGATGATCTTAATTGGCTGAACCGTGAAAGACATTCTCCAGATAAACTCCAGTGTAACTCACGGTGCATGGCGGAGAAGGGGTCTGCCTTACAGTGAATATCCATCGGATAACAGAGAAAAGACAGGTAATCAACTGAAGTCGCCGTCTCGTCTTTCTTACACACAGAACAACTGAAAGAAACGAAGATGTAAGGTGAATCCAGCCGAGGAGAGGGGAACTTCGGAAAGTTGCAAATGGACGCAGGATTTGTCAGGTGTCAGACATGACCGTGCGTTCGAGGTCAGAACAAAGTGCTCTCAAAGCAATAAATGCTTAAATGTTTTTAGCACGCATGTTTTCCCCAGAACTCGTTTTCCAGCGTTCGTCCCATCCATCCGCGTGTTAGTATCTCTTATATCCCGGTGGTCTCGGTTAGCAGGTGCGGGGCTGCTGGGTTTCGGTTCTGCGCATGGATGACAGATAGCTGAACCATTGGAGACTGCGGGTTTCCTGTGCCCAGCTTTCCCTCAACAACAACACTATGCGTTCGCACGCGCGCACGGCCCGGGACTGATGGACTTGGGTCGCTCGTTTTGGTTTGTAAAAGCTCCAGCCCCCTCCTTTACGCGGACCCTCTTTCGCCACTATGGATGAGTGTATCAGACAAAGGCAGTAGATTCCAGCACTTTGTGATTCGCTCAGATGAAGCTCCATCCGCCTGTCACTCCAAAAGGGGAGGGAGAAACTCGGCGCCTCTGAGTGAACAAGACTTTAGTGGAAACTGAGCGAGGATGAGAGCAAATGATTTGCGTTTTTTTTATATATATAGCCTATATATATATATATATATATATATATATATATATATACAAATGATTTGCGTTTTTTATAATAGTTTACGACTTACAAGGAATTCTGTCAAATCAGATTTGCGTATTATCTTCCGTGTCTCTAATGAATCATATCAATTCCATAACGAAAAACAAACGAGCGTGCAGGTAATTTGATGCGTAAAATAAGCATTTATATTAAAATAACCTTCATCTTCAGTAAACATCTCACAATAACACTCAGAATAAATGCGCACAGCTGTGGCCTCCGAAATACTATGCCAAATACGCATCTTGCTGGAAAAGCGCAGCTCTTATGTCATTAATGGAGAGGTCGATGGTGTGATTATGGTTTGATTTAAACACCATCTTGTTCTGATTTGCTGCGCTCCTCTCTGCGGTGAGCAGCTTTGGATCCGGTCAGACTGGCAGAGACTGACTGTAGGTGGCGCTATATTGTCTCCAAATCCTTCGGAAAGTAAAAAATAAATAAACAAACACACACACACACACACACACACACACACACACACACACACACACACACACACACACACACACATATATATATATAAAACATTACAGCTTTGAAATTATGTTATATTGTATTGTACTCTCTTTATTGCAAGGCAGCACTGTGTTGTTACTGTATTAGTTCTAATTCTCTAACACTAGCACTTAATTTACAGTCTCAGTTGAGGCTTTTTTAGGTGTTAGGTAAAAGTAAATCTTATATATTTGTAAATATTATGCAGTATATTACTCCTATGAAATGAGAAATTTAAGCTGTTTTATCATAGGCTATAAATATCAGAATATTCTTTAAATTTAAGTTCGAAACTTCGGAATGGTCTCTTTCAGACACACCTGAAATTCAAAAAAAAAAAAAAAAAAAAAAAAACGTGTTCAGTATTTGATGTTGTGCCTGTAATTTACTTCCCTCAGAGATCTGCAATAAAACACTTTGCTTTATGAGAAAGCAACTATAATAAACGAATTCTGAATTGCAGATTTGATGGGAGTCATTCTAAATAAAATAAAATAAATTCAAAATAAATAATTCAGAATGTTTAACTACAAAATGTAATTTCAAGATTTGGAAGGGTTTAAGTGAAATGTATGGAAAATGATCGTTTTATTTAAAATATTAATGCACACAATATTACCTCGTGCAATATTTAACAACGTGCCAGTTTTTTTTTCTTTCTTTTTTTTTTTTACAATGTATTTTATGTTTAGTTATTTTATGGTGATATTTTATAAACAAAGAATGAAATACTCGCTGGCACTATAAAGACTGCAGAAAGCGGCAGTAAAGTGGAAATGTTTTGGACTGATCTCTGAGGGACGCAGGGGGCAAGTCGGCTAGTCTGCCTCCTAGTTAGGTTAGAGGATGATTTTTCTTTCTCCTGGTGTTTTTGGAGGAGCTTCTGGTACAATATGTAGCACTGCGGGCTCTAATTTCACCCTCCGTTGCACACCTTCCCCAAAGCTAGGGGTTTTTTTTCTCTCTGTGAGACCCCCTCCCAGCCTTTCCCCCCTGCCCTTGTGCTCTCTGCGTTTTTTGCTCTTTTTTTGTAGACTTCTAAAATTAAGTGTTAGTGTTTTCGTCACCCTTGGAGAAATTTCACACTGAATTTGAGCAGACACTGTAAATCATAGCAGGACTTGGCATTATGCGTTTGAGTCCGTCAGGGTTTCAGATAGGCTACACGAGGACGCCAAATTTATTAAAAGCATTCAAACAGCAATAAAACGAATCACACATAATCATTAATGGATCTACTATAAATAAACTAAAGCATAACAAAACAAAACTAATATTAAAAAATATATTCATTAAATAAAAAAATGTAATTGTTTCATGTCACTCTTACGTAGCTATTTATAGTAACAGTAATAGTAACATTATGGGTACAAATCCCACCTGAGGATGTGCAATTGAAAAAAAAATATATAAAAAATTCTGCAGGCAATGCAAAGTAAAATGAAAGAAAAAAAAAAAGAAAGAAAAAAATCAAACATTTGGGGTCTTAATTTCATTAGGGCCTTGCTTCAGTGACAGTGAGTAATCCATCTTCTCTCCGGCGCTGTTCAGAGTCTCTCCAAACACAGACGGGAACCACACACATCCCGAAGACGGATCTCTCCGGTCGTTCCGGCTCTCCTCTGTTCTCCCTCGTCGTTCTGCTGAGCATTGAGGAAGCTCATTTTGCCAGAGGTGAAGATATTTCCTCGTTCTCTCAGCCTCCCGTTCTCATGGTAACGTCACTGATCGATCAGAGCAGCGCGCGCTTCATTAGCGAGCATCAGCAGAAGTGAGTCTGACTCCGAGCGACTCTGTTAAGCTATCAGTTATGGTTATGCATCTTATGGAATGGTTAAGAGTTCGTCTATTTTAGAGCTGCTTTAAGTAGGTTTAATCCGGTTATTTCTGTCACGGTGTGAATATGTGCGTGTAGGAATGTTCATAAATATTTATTTATAAAATATTATTCTAGTTAGATTAGATTATTCGATTTTTTTATTCCCTTCGTAATTAATGATAATAATTCGATTTTTATATTTTATTATTTTATAAAATATTTTAGTGACAGTTATGGGAACATTAACGCCGCTTTTTGAACTTTTAAACTTAAAGTGAAATTACAACCTTTTAACTTACTAAACCCTAAAACGATAGGCGTAGAAAGACAGAATGAAACCCTGAACTCAACAGGAATGTGTAAAGTAAAGGGATTTGGGCCCCGAGCTTGTGTTGTGAGGGGACAAATGGAGGCTTCACGCAAGAGATTGATTCTGCGCTCGCTTTTAATTTCGACATAATTAATTACATCATTACAACTGTTTTCCATTGATCTTGCCATTTAGGCCCAAAATTAAAAGGTGAATCAGTTAGCTGTTAGATATATGTTGTCTATTAACAAAGGCATATTAAGTAAATGGAAACACGCACACGCAATGCATATGTAATTCTGTGCTACCCAGAGAAATGTGCACGCAGACAGCAGAGCTATATATAGGCATATATACAGAACATATTAGTGAGACAAAAATGCATGCATGCATGCATGCATTCATTCATTCATTCATTCATGTCCTAAATTGTGAAATGAAATTAATAATGTATCAAACGCAATGAAACTTAAAAAAAGAAAGTTTTTAAAGTATGTAAAAATGTAAAACAACAAAAATAATGATAATAACAACAAAAAAATATTAATATATACTATAGTATATATTATTATCATTATTATTACTACTTCTGATCGATAAAATCAGTCTGAAGTATAGCATTTTGACATGAGGAGTGTCTGTGTTCAGCACGTACTGTCTAAGTACATTCACAGGCCATTTAAATTTACTGCCTCCCATGAAAAACATCAAAAATTACGCCGAGAAATGAAAGTTCAATATTTAACTTTTACTGCTGTTCAGCCCACGTTTTAGATCATAAACCTGATTTCGCAGAAATACGCCTTTTAGATGCCAGTCGTAAAACGCAATACGGTGAAAATATAAATTAGGAAACGAAATGAGAAATTCTTCACAGTTGAAAAAACAGCTTCCGTCTCTCGGTCCCTCCTTCTAGCTATCTATTTATCTCTTTAATATCCAAAATCAAAGTGGCGAGGAATATATAATATAATATAATATAATATAATATAATATAATATAATA
This sequence comes from Cyprinus carpio, assembly GCF_018340385.1. Lineage (NCBI taxonomy): Eukaryota > Metazoa > Chordata > Actinopteri > Cypriniformes > Cyprinidae > Cyprinus > Cyprinus carpio. The sequence goes on from NC_056608.1 coordinate 23,989,799, forward strand.
TAATATAATATAATATAATATAATATAGCATGTGCTTATTTTGTGACACATAAGGCAAAAAAAAGTCTTAAAATAACTCTTAAATAAAAAGAACAAAGAAGAAACAGCTCAGGTCATGCTCTGCTTTATTTTGCTCATCCTGAAGTGTCCCACAGGCTAATAATCAGGTTAATCTCTCTGATATTAAGCACACTAGGGAGGTAAAATCCAGCACATGAGAGTCAGTGGTTCATACAATATGCAGATTTAGAAAGAATTCCTAAATGTGCCCTGAAGTGTTTAAATATAAATAGTGAGGAGGTTATGCCTGGCTTTTTCACTGCTGCTGTCAAGGGAAAATTCTATGTCTTTAAACTGTTCAGGCTTTACTGGTCAAAATTGTCTCTCATCTGAACTAAAAAAGTGTTCTTGTCAAATGAGCAGATCTCAAATCAGATTTTAGATTAATCGACTCTGTGTTTTATTAGGCACTGATTATAGTCAGTAGCTAATGATGTGAAGTTTGAAGATGGTGACGAACCAGGTTTCCCAGCGCATGCCCTAAAGCAGGTCCATAGTGCCTCTGTGTGTGTGTGTGTGTGTGTGTGTGTGTCACACAGCTGCGCTGCTCTGAAGCGACAATAAACAGCTTTTTTGCACCCCGGTGCAATATGGGAACCAGCCCGTCTGTCCAAGTCGGCCCTTGGGCATCATCTCTCATCCGTGTGGCCCGTGGCATCAGACACACTCTCTTCTAAAGCCTGTAGTTATGCTAATACTCTCATCATTTATCTGGACACAAACATTCCACTATTGTGAATAATTTGTAATTAATTCTTTGAAAGGGTAACAGAGGACGGTTCGCCTCTATCTGAGAGATTATGCTTTGACAGGTAAATAAATACATGTGTTTTTCAATGAGAATGAATAATTCGACTCTTGAAATGTCTGTCTTTCTCATAGCTTCTTAAATCTGCACACAACATGTGTTCTTTATAGGCAAGACAAGCAATTTTTGTTATGAGATATAATAAGAAATAAAATAATCATTATTTCTGCGATATTCGGTGTAGACTTCTGTTGAAGTTTCAAACTTCTCAGATTTTTCTCAAGAGATCTCAACACTATGATTTGCAATTCATTTAATTGCAGCTCTTACTGTATGTTAAAAAAATATCTAATTTGTGTCTAATTTTATTTCATCAAACACTTTTTAGGAGAAATCAGTGTTATTTTAATATAAATGACTATTGTAGTTTATAGCATTTTTTATAGATTTTCTTCTATTATTTTCTATTTCAGTAATTGTTTTGTGTATTTTTGTCATTTTTATTAGTTTTTTATGTCCATATAGTTTTATAATTTTTTATTTCACTTTTATTTTTTGTTATTTTACATCAAGTTAAACTAAATGAAAATGAGAAATATTTCATTGGCAACTTGTTTTTAATAAGTTTAACTTTTTTAGTTTTTAAGTTTTTTTATTAATTTTTTTTTTTTTTTTTTTAGTTTTAGTTTAACTTTAATAACCCTAGGAAAAACACCTAAAATCATGTAATGTTTTTCAGTCTCTTCTGCGCAACAAGGCTGCATTTATTTGATCAAAATTGCAGTAAAAATGCAAATATTATTACAATTTTAAACAAGTGATTTATATTTGAATATATTTTAAAAATTTATTCCAGTGATGCAAATCTGAATTTTCAGTATAATTTCTCTAGTCTTCAGTATCACATGATTCTTTAGATATATGTTGATTTGTTGCTAATGAAAAACAGAAACATTTCTTCTTAACATTTAAAAAAAAAAATTTACTTACCCCAAACTTTTGAACAATATATAAGAATAAATTATTTTATAAATATCCTCAGGTATTTAATTCATTCAAAGTAGGTTTAAAGTTGTCTTTGAAGGCAGTAAGATTTTGCTGACTACCTTTTTCAACAGCTCTGAAGCCAGCAGTGTGCATGCAATGCTTCAAAATCCTGCCTACATAGTCAGCTCACTAAGTTTTGGACCTTTTTGTCTACATTGATCTGACTTCAGTCTGCATTTTGTTCATTTTACAAAACATAGTCACACAAGTTAAGCGACAGCAGTATTCTTTCTCTGAGATCAGAGTTAAACCACAAAGATCAATTACAATTAGACTCTGAACATTTATTACCCATAAGTCTGTGGTGTGAATCTAACCTATGAACCTCGGAGCGGGCGGCACTCAGCGGCACAATCAGTCCATCACGAGTAATTAAGTGCCCCCTGCGTTGGCATGATGCAACGCTCTCTCCGCTCTCATCCATCCTGTGACACGGAGGCCGGCGGAGGAAACGAGCTCTCGTTCATCATTCCTCCCTCACTCCCAACTCACACAAACAAACAAACAAACAAATAAACACATAAACAGCCCATTACCTCCAGTCTCAGGCCTCAGCGAGCTCACGTATGGAATGATGATGTTTTTCCTCCATACAAACGTGTCTGTGTTCTGAAGGAGCTCGGCTAGTTTTTGTGGTGAATCTGTTGAGGGCTGTCTATGGCTCAGTGCTCGGTCTGACAGGCGTCTCAGCACAGCTGTATTCTGTGTGTGTGTGTGTGTGTGTGCGGGCTGTACACATGCTTTAACACTTGTTTGCTGCTCTCGTCTCATCTCAGGGTCTCACCTGTGCCAGGTAAACATCTGCTGCCGGCTCCCAGCAGGCATTGCTCTGGGTGAGGGCGTGGCATGCTGGTCTTGTGTGGTGGTGCTGCAGGTGGGCTCCGGTGGCTCGAGGGACTCAAAGAGTTATTAACAGGTAAACAGGGCAGGAATGGCACACCGGCAGCCTGAAGGAAGAGAAAAACTGATGTTATGAAGCTCCACCTACTGTAATTATATATATTCACTTCTATTATAAAAAAATATTTTTATTATTATACCATTATTCAGTGTTTGAATGGCATTGTTTTAAATAAGAAAATATCAAAGCAAGTGTAATTTATTGTAAAGAAAAGTAGTAGAAAAAGAAAGCAGTTCACACAAAGAAGTCTATTGTTAAAAATAACAAAATGTGTTAAAAAAAATAGACCAAAAACGCTGTTTGAAATTTTAGTGGGACAAGATCATGGGATTCTGTGTGAGTTAGCTTGTGTGTTGTGTGAAATATATTTTAGACGGTGTGTTTGATTTTATTTTGTGTGAGTTGGTTTTTGTTGTTAAATTTTTTGACATTGTGGGGACCGACCTGCAGTCTCCAAAAGGGAATTACTTTCCCCACATGGATAGTAAAACCTAAATTTTTTGACATTGTGGGGACCAACCTGCAGTCTCCACAAGGGACATTATTTGAAAGTGTAAGAATGCAAACAGTTTTTCTGTAAGGGGTAGGTTTAGGTTTAGGGGATAGAAAATACTCTTTTCAAAGTCTGTGGTGTCCTTGAGCAAGGCACCGAACCCCCAACTGCTCCCCGGGCGCTGCAGCATAAATTGCTGCCCACTGCTCCGGGTGTGTGTTCACGGTGTGTGTGTGTTCACTGTGTGTGTGTGCACTTTGGATGGGTTAAATGCAGAGCACGAATTCTGAGTATGGGTCACCATACTTGGCTGTATGTCACGTCACTTTTTCACTTTTTTCAGTTTTAAAGTAATAGAAGTCTATGGAAAGTCCCCACAATTCACAGAAACAAACGTGTGTGTGTGTGTGTGCTTGTGTCAGGCTGCGCTATTTTACTAACACTATTGATTGCAGGTTATGTGCTGGACAGAGTCCATCTGACCCCACAGAGCCTTAAATACATCACTGTCCAACAGGGACCCCCAGAGATGACGCCAAGCTTCATGTGTGTGTGTACTCATGTTCATTTGCCTATAACACCCATCTGTTTTCCTTGCCTGAACACTCTCTATTAAACTGCTTATGCATGCACAGAAAAAGAGCAGTGCTGAAAATCTAAATTTGATACACTAACAATGCTAACAACGGTTTTTGGCTTTTTAAAATGTTTGTTTTTAAAAGGAAAATATATAGCGGTGCTTATTCACACTATTCACAGTATGTTTTTTCTAACACAAACTTCCCATTTACCTCTGTTTTGTTTTTACTATTGTTTTATACTATGATTTATTATTTACTTAATTAACACTATTTATATAAATGCATACATTGAAACAAGTAATTATCTATACAAGTAATTTTTTCAGATTTTCCCTCCATCAGTTTTTAGGCTAAACATGTTTATGTTGTGTCTCTGTGTCAGTTTACTCATGTCAGGGCTGATGGGTAAATTAATTATAGAGCTGTTGACTAAAAGAGCATTTACTTGAAATTACATAAAAATGCTAATTAGCCTGGGGTTATGAACTCCCGTTTAACCTTGTGAATGTCTGTGTGTGTGTGAGTCTACATGGCAGCCGAGAGCTCTGGGTCGCCTGAAATCGTCACTAATGGCTTTGACGGGGGACACACACTCGCCGCGTCTGTGTTTCTTTTGTCTTCATTCAGATTGAAATGGACCACTCGCAGCTCACGTGTATCCATCTTCCAGAACCCCCAGCTGTTCTGGTGTCTGCGGCCCAGCTTCCACGCATCACTTTACAAATTGTCTGTGAATAGTGTGAATAAGACCCCCACACCACCCCATTATCGCCGTGTCCTGACAAATGGTCCATGTTTCTCTGAACGTGTGCATGCATGTTTGCTGATTTCATCCGCTGTTCTGCTGATATCAACACTGAAATATCAAAAAGCCTGATTTAAGATTCAGAATATTGAGAGGGATGAATTTTTGCAATATTCTTTTTCATATGGTGACTATGAAAGCACAGTGACTCCTGCACTATATTGCAAGTTTTCTAAAACTACATAGAAATTTTACGGAAGAAACAGTCTGAAATTTAAATCATTCTCCATTCGGCATATTAAATTTTTTGAATTCTTATTTAGTTAGTGACATCTTACCTGGAACATCACTTCAACATTCCATTTTTGCATTTGAACAAACTTTTTTTTTCCGGTTTATCATTCAGATAAATTTCAGTTAATGGTATTAGATAAATATATATGTATGTGTGTGTGTGTGTGTGTGTGTGTGTGTATATATATATACACACATAAAAAAACATAAAAAAAAAATATAAAACAAATTCCAAGTCCCAAGTCCAAGTTACAATTTTTTTATGGTTTGTTTAAATAATTACAAATGTTTTTTTTGATTCTTGAATATTCTGACTGTCCTTTTAAATGTCCTCCAATGATTGTTTCAGACTGAGCTCAGGTCATTGATTCTGTATTAGGTGTTATATTTCACAGATTCATTGTTTCATGTGTCATCAGCCCTGCTGGTTGGTTTGTCTTAAAAAAGAACTGCATCTTTAAATAAAGCAAAAAAAAAAGAAAAAAGAAAAAAAAAAACGGAGTTTGATGGAATGGAAAGGAAACAGATTATAGAAAAAAACTGCAACTGCAAACAAACAAATTGTCCTGCTTCCCTTTGTGAGAGTTTCAGAGGAAATAATTCAGACGGATGGGAAGATGAACGACCCGTCAGCTGAGGTCACATGCTGATTAGCCTTTTTCTCTGCTATTTCACTCTTCGCAAACCATTATCCCTGACACACACTCCTGTTCTATCCATCCATAAAAATGAGGGAGGGCAGAGAGAGAGAGAGGGAGAGAGGGAGAGAGGGAGAGAGGGAGAGATGGATGCATTTGGAGACTTGCGGTAAAATCACTTGTAATCCTGCAGTGCAGGTGAACATGAGGCCTTTAACAATCTGAGTGATTTAAAATGTACTAATTGTGCAAGTTTTCTATCAGTTATGAACAATATTCTCATCCCTAGATAATCTCTGCTTGTTTTATGATCTTCCTGGTGAAACCCATAAGTCCATTGCCTTGGTAAAGTAGCAGCACACCTCTCCTAAACAAGACACATGATTTAGTGTTTCTTTCATGCCTGTGGTGCAAATGATGCAACAAAAATGACATGCCAAAGCTGAATATTTAGTCCTAGTGTGCATATCACTAACTGGAAGCATAAGCAATGCTCGTCCTTAGTGAATATCAATAATAAAAGCATTTCACGCTAAATTCCCTGTGAAGTGTGAGTTAAGTCTTAATGTGAGGAATGGCAGGGAAAACCACGTCACACGCCGTCTGTCATTTAGTTTTCTGACTCAGAGGAAAATAATATCCGAATGCAGTTCAGTAATGGGAGCTGGGGAAAATGACTCAGGCTCATTATGATCTCCATTTCTCTCCACATTTGCTCTGATGAATGATTCAGGCAGAACTGATCGCCCGCTGTTTTCTGTGACCTACCTGTGCTTTCATTCCACACTGATACAAGCAGAAGAATCAATGAAAAACTACAGTGCTTTATTATGATTATGACATTTAAACAGGTGAAATATGCCAGTTCACATCAGTGGATGATTTCATATTTTGTCCATGTGTTTTAGAAGGATTTAATTTAAGTATCATAGAGATAACATTTCATTATTCTTTTATTGTGAATATTTTGAATTTGTTTGAATTTTATATTTTCATTTTAGTTAATGTTTCAGTAATTGTTTGTTGCAGCTGTTGTTGTTGTTTTTTTTTTTTTTGGGGGGGGGGGGGGATATTAAATGTGTGTGTGTGTGTGTGTGTGTGTGTGCATGTATTGTGTGTGATCGTGTGTGTTGCAGTACAGTTTGATCAAGATGATTTTAAATTGCATTTACAGTTATGATATTTGATGATATTTTGTATGCATTATATATATATATACATATTACTTGTTTTAGTTAACTGTAATGATTATATTTTTTTCATCTTGCTGTTTTACACAAAACACACAATTATTTTTATACCAGACATAAAGCCATTAATAATCTTTATTATGTGTATATGTATTTAAAAATACTAAAATATTTACTTCTGTTAATTACTCTGATTTTGTTTATTGAAATGCAAATGAAAATGTGATTTCTAAAAGATTTCTTACTCAAATCTCATCTGAACATCAATTTATGCCACAAAATATACTCCAACAAGATAATCTGATTCAATCAAATGAGCTTGTGCAGCTCATAGGTGAGTGAACCTTTGATTTTGATGTTACTATTAAGATGATAGATATATGAGCGACGTGGGCAGTTTTGAAATGTTAGACTTGTAGGCAATAAGTTCATCCAAAAACGTCCAGAGGAAATATATCTTTCACCGTATGTTATTTTAGGCAATAAGTTCATCCAAAAACGTATGTTATTCTAGCAACAGAAGACAAGACACTCTAGTTAGTTTGTCCTCTGAAAGCTTTACCAACATCCAGACTGTGGCTTGTCAGTTCAACTGCATATAAAGATAAATTACATTATGTTGAATGCCACTTAATTACAAATTAAAATTTTCTGAACATGGTCATTTTCTAGCTAGCAAATCAAGTGTACGGAGCTAATTAGAAGCGTTTCATTGGAAAAATAGCTCCTCATTTTCAAGGATAATGAAAGTGAAACACTCCGGATTAATGGCACAATTTATCTTTTTTAAATTTCTATCTTTCTCTGCTGATGCCTGCCACCCCCAAGGAAAATATTCATAAAATGAAATTGAAGTTGCAGCTTAATAGCATATTAAAATATTCTGAGTGCACATCACTTCAGCTTTGCATCGGCTGTAAATTCATATTCTTGTATCTTTTCTTGATGAAGGTTTGAGATGGAATGAATGCAGATCATGCACAAGTTACGCAGATCGTAAAAAAGTGAAAAACTGTGAATAAGAACTTGTTTTTTAGTGTCTTAACCACACAGAGCCACTGTATGGTTTCAGAAAACTGCAAATTTAGCACACAAGTTGTATAACCCATACTGTTGTTTTGACAGACTATGGAAATTATATGATTGTTATATGAAGAAAAGATTCTACAAAATTCTGTGCTGAGTTATGAACAGGCAAAATAACAGAATACAGGTTCAAACTGACATTATGGTGAGTAAATGATGCAGTTTTTGGTGAACTTTTTGGGTGTTTTTGCATTAGTCTGACATCTAGAGGTTTTCCCTGATATTATTCTGCTTTATGTTGAGTCTGAACTCATCCGCTGCTCCTGCTGAGAACTGAGAGAGGTCACTTTCTGTTTCTCTCTCTGAGCACCTGTTTCAAGGTCAAGGAGGTAAATCAGCTCCTCTGAAACTTCTGGTGAAGTGTTTTTACGAAGCGTCCTGTGCTTACGATGAGTTCGGGACGCCTGCTGTAAATTTTTCAGCCGTTATTTAGCACCAACGATGAAACAATGTTTTATTTGGCCTGCAAGGACACACCGGCACATATCAGTTTACAAGCTGGGTCATATTAAATATGAGATGATTAGCTCTCTGCATTCTGAAAACAACAGGGAAATAAAAGCATTTATTGTTTGATACACAATCTTAAACAGAAGACAGAAGTGGCTGCTGCAGTGGATTTGGATGTATACAATCACATATAGAATGTAAATTTTTCCTGTTAAGGACACAGGGCTGAGAAATATATCTATTATTATATATTAATTGATACAGTAATTGATAATAAAATTAATTAATAATTAATTAATACTGTATATATCTATTATTCTAAATGCATTATTATATTATTATATTATATTATATTATATTATATTATATGTATATTATATTATATTATATTATATTATATTATAACAAATTTCAATATAATATAAATGTATTATAATGTATCTAATTGGCTTTATTTTATATTTTATTATAAAATGATTCTATTTTTATATATTTTATTATTATATATTTATTAATATAAAAAAATGCATTAGTATTATTTTAATAGATTATAATCAAAATCATTTAATTAATGTTTTATAATGTATATAATTATAAGTATACAATTATATTTAGTGTGATTTATTATATATATATTTTTTTTAGTGTGATTTATTATTTATTTATTTATTTATTTATTTTTTTTTATTGTTTATTTAGTTATTTGTTATTGTTATTAAAAATTTTAAATTGCTACAGCAATGTCATTTAATATTTATTTTAATCTATAGATAAACATAAGAATTTATGAAAAAGTTGTGATAGTCTCTGTTGTTAGTTAGCACATGGGTTAAGTTAAGCTTAGTCTTGTAAATGTGTCTTCATTCTGAACAGTTGACGCCACTCCAGTACTTACACATCCTTTAGAGAAATAGCCACTGTCACTCACCTTCTCCTGACAGGAATATTACTTACAGTCTGGGATAGTGTTACACGCGTCCCTGCCATCAGTTTGAAAATTAATAACATTTTGTTCACCCATTTCAAGAAGGGATGGTGTGCAAATTTATCATTTCAGAGCCCCACCACCTTATTCCCCCAAGGTTTGTCCGCTCGGTCTCTACTTAGAAATTCTGCATGCTGAAAACCTTCAAGTAGAACATATTGAAGTGCTCAGACAAACCGGGCCTGTTTATGCGGGAGGAAGCAGATAGGCTGTCGGACCCCCAGCGGGCAGGTCCTGAACGGAGAGGAGCGATCCTTTAAACTGCCGAGGTGATACCGCTGGATAATGTAGCAAATAAATCAGACAATAGGGTTGAATATTTCATTTCACATCCATATTCCTCATGGGCAGAAATGATGGTGAAATGTAAAAACAGCGATTGCGGCCCCTCTGGAGAGAGATGCTGTTTTGCTGTTTGAGGATAGAGGAGGTTTGATGGCTCTGCCTGAATCACATCCATCTCTCAGGCAGCTGGAATCGCATCTTTTAATGCAATTGCATGTGATCCCTGTGTCTCCGCAGCCCTGAGAGAGCTGCTCTGCATTCCATTTTACATGTTAAACCTTATTGTGTTAAAGGAAGGAAAAGCATTAATACCAAAACTCAAACCAGTCTCTGAAATAGTTGAAGGTCAACAAAATATCAAACCAAGCATCTCTGAAGACAAAATAAGGTTTTAAATCTAATCTAAAATAACTAAATGTTTAAAAGAAAGAAAGTTAGTTTAAAATAATCATAATAAATTTATAAATAATACAAAAATTATCTAATTAATAAAAATAAAAAAGTTATTGAATTAATGGCAAACTGGGGGAAAGTAGTACAGTGAAGCTAGTTTCCAAAAGACGATCTATCGCTACAATAACACTAATATTTTTGGGGGACGTTTGGCACATTACTTGCATTAATGTATATTTTATATATTTCGACTTTTCCTTTTGATTTCACCAGTTTATTTAAATAGTTCTGCATTTCTCTGCATTGCCACATTTTATTAATAAATTTCCCCAAATTAATGTCTTATAGGTGTTGTTATAAGTGCATGATATAAATATGTGAATACAAGTTAATTAAGGAAAATAAAGAAATACTGGGGACACAATAAAGTAAAAAACATAATATGACAAGACATGACATTTTTTGTTTGTTTGTTTTTAGTATAATGAAATAACATAGTATAATGAATAACCCTTTTCGTTTTCTTTTAGAAATCTACACGTATACTGTAGGCTTAAAGTGAACAGTGTTGCTGGAGATGACATCATTTCCTCTGAACTCCGTGAGGCTGTTGACTTCCTGCCCTGATTCTTTGGTTTTCTCTGATTCACCTTCCCAGATGCCCTCCTGCAATCTCTCACCTCCTCCTCATAAACTTTCAGCTCATTTTCCGCCATCTGCTTCAGCATCTGCTTAGGGGGCAGATAGAGGAATGAAAAAATGATCATGAAACCGACCGTCTTCTTTCTTTCTTTCCTCTGGATCCTTGTATTATTTCCCCCTCTCATCTCTCGTCATGTCATCTATTGTTTCTCAGGGGGCATTGATGTGCCCTCGCTTCTTAAGCCGCCTCTAAAGTTTAATTCAACATTTAAACCTGAGCCCCTCAGTGTGGGGCGACTTACAAACAAGAAGAAAAGGGGTTTTTGCTTTTTCATTTGCTTGGGAGGGTCACTTCCTTTCCATGTCCAGTCCGTTTGCTCTGTAGGCACAGTCAACAGAAGGCACAATAGATCAAAAAAAGTGTTATTGTAATATTTGGACAAAAGCTTGGGGTGTTTTCAGAGGGAGGGCGAGCAGAACAGACCGTGTGACTCCCCAATCCAAAACTTCCTCCCTCTTTTCCCTTTGAGGGTGGCAGACAATGGGACAGAGCTCTTCAATGGTGAGGGGAGCAGACCCGTGAGGATTACACATTCTTGAGGAGGCCTTGGGCATCACTAATACCTCAGCTTTTTTTGGTACATACACACTGAAAACGTTTGGAAGTTGATGCACACTTGGTGTGAATACCTGCTCAGAACCTGGGATTGATTACACCCTCTATTATCATTTTTAAGATTTTTTGTTTTCTAAGTCTTTTATGCTAATCAAAGTTTCCATCGAAAATTTAAGCAGCTAAACCTGTTTTCAACATTGATAATAATAAGAAATTAAGAACTTTCCTGAGCAGCAAATCAGTGTATTAAAATGATTTCTGAAGGATGATGTGACACTGATGACTGGAGTAAAGATGCTGAAAATTCAGCTTTGCCTTACAGGAATAAATTACATTTTAAAATATATTCACACAGAAAAGTCATTTTTAATTGTAAAAATATTTCCAAATTTTACTGTTTTATGGTATTTTTATCAAATTAATGCAGCCTTTGTAAGCATAAGAGACATTTTTCAGAAACATTAAAAAGAGTCACAACTTATGAACCACACTGTACATATTATAGTCTCCTAAAATAACACTCAATGCTGTAACTGTTCATTTAATTTTCAAAGAATCAAATTAGTAAATGCTTAAATCACTGGCAGTGAATTGATTTGCTTTTTTGTATGAATGAATCTTTTTTTTTAAATAGTTTGTTTGGTTGATTATTTAGTTAATTTTTTTTTTTTTAATTAATTAATGATTTTTTTGAATGATGTTGTTTAGATGATTTCATGAATCATTCATAGGGACAGTAACTTATCACCACCTACTGGTGTGACAATGTAACTTTCAAAACAATGCATTTTATTTACTGTAATTGAAGTATTGTGGGTGAGTGAGTGATCAGAAGATTAAATTAAATGTACATTACATCTTATTTGAAAAACTAATTGTATGTACTGTACATTTGTGGGACATGCATTTCTGATCAGTATTAAAAGTTTAGCATCGAGTAAAGTAATGGGATCCTTATAAAACAAGGTAAACTTGGTATTAGAGGTGCAGGATAAAATTCGCTTGAGCCGATGTACTTACATGGCCATTTGTTTAGCAAACTGTGGCAAGTTTGAGTTCTTTCTTTTTTTCGCAGTCTCTCTCTTTCTCTCTCAGGGCCAGCTTCATAATTGTGATGAGGAGGAGATGCCTCTGGCGATTCCTGTGCAAATAAATAAAAGCTGACATAGTCCTTTCTGCAGATCCTCTCTCTGCCTCTGTGCCCCCTCGTGAGATTACCCTGCAACAACAATTATTCCAAATGTCAGTGATTCATGCCCAGAGGGCCTCAGGCAAATGAGGATTAGATCTTTAACACAGTGAGGAATTAAAATATGCTGCTCTAGACGAGGGGACGCAAGGTAGTCTCGGCGGTTTTGGCTGAGTGGTGTTTTCCTTTTCCAAATCAAGCATTATGTGCCGTGTGTTACTCCCTCTGATGGCTGTTAACCCCGCTGTGAGAGGGGCAGTGCGTGTGATCATGAAGGGAAACTGAGCAGAGGACACACTCATGCAGAGTGTGTGAGTGGAGGCATGTCAGACGAGAGAAGAAAGATCAGGGCCTGCTTAAACTCAGCGTCACGTGACCAGAGTTAGCAGTTTGTCTAAAACTTCAAAGGCTCAATTCAGTTCTGAATGGAACGTAAGTATAATTTTTTTTTTTTTTGTATATCAGAATGTAAGTATAATTATATAATTCATTTCTGTGTGCAGTATGTGTACAATATAATCAAATGTTTTCTATTTGCAAGAAACGCTTTAAGGCCGAACAGCCCTCACTTACAGTAATTCACAATAGCTGTTTTGTTCTAAACCATGAGTGAATTGAAGATCACGACAAGTGAGAGAATGATAAAAACCCTGCTTAGCAAGCCATGGCAAGAATGAGTCAGTTGTCTTAGTACAATGTCATGTGTTTCACTAACAGCATTATATTTACTCATGTTGTCTGTACTATTGGCAAGTTAACAGAATTGAGAGAAAGATTAGAGTAAATGAGGAATGTTTTTATCTCTTGTGGTTTCCTCACCTTCTTTGAGAGTGACAGACAGCCCCAATAGGACACTCTACTCAGAAGCCCATAGAGTCAATCACTGATTCTACGAATTAGGGAACATTAAACATAAATGGCCACGAAATTTCTGCGAAAAGAGATTATTTCTGGACACGAATGTACGTGCAGAGGGGTGGGGATGCCATATAGAGGATGGAATATAATTTGTGAAATGATGCTGAACTTAACTCTCTGCTGTGGTGAAACAAGGAGAGTTTCCATGCGCATTTATAATAAACATAGACCAAAGAGACATCTCTCTGACTCTTGTGCATTCCTCATCTGAGTGACCTGAAATAACTTTTTTCACACAACAATCAACAATCAATTTTTTTAATGGTTTTGCAATATATACATCGTAAAATGTAAATGCATTAATACGGTATACTATATGTATGACATTCACATTGATATTGAACTAAACTGAATCAACATTTAACTACATTCAACTGCTGCTTTTTAGAGGTGCTTTATAATTTGTGACCCTGGACCACAAAATCAGTCTTAAATTGCTGGGATATATTTTTAGCAATAGCCAAAAATACATTGTATGGGTCAAAATTATTGATTTTTCTTTTATGCCAAAACTCATTAGGATATTAAGTAAAGATCATGTTCCATGAAGATATTTTGTAAATTTCCTACTGTAAATATATTAAAATGTAATTTTTGTTTATTAATATGCATTGCTAAGAACTTCATTTGGACAACTTTAAAGGCGATTTTCTCAATATTTAGATTTTTCTTTTTTTGCACCCTCAGATTCTAGATATTGAAATAGTTGTATCTCGACCAAATATTGACTGATCCTAACAAACCACACATCAATGGAAAGCTTATTAATTCAAATTTTGATAAATTGACACTTAAGACTGGTTTTGTGGTCCAGGGTCACATTTAAGATCTTTAATAATGTTAGTTTGTTGCTTATTATATACTGTAAATTGCTTTATAAATAAATGTGACAGGTTTAAAATGAAGAACTCAATTTTATACTGAAAGTATATACATACATACATACATATATATATATATATATATATATATATATATATTCTGTATATATATATATATATATATATATATATATATATATATATATATATATATAAACCTGTATAAAATTCCATATCTCTCTATCCTCCAAGGGATCTTTGGTCTGCAAAAGGAATAAGAGCACTGTCATAACATGCAAAAATCTAGTTTCACATATGATCACACCTAATTTGTGCCACTTTAAATGCAAAGGTGTGCAGACATGAAACCCATATAAATCAGAAAATAATCAGTCATTATACCTGCACATAATAATTAAATAAACGCTCTCCCTTAATATCTATATATTCAAAGTGAGACAATTATGTTTTTTTTTTTTTTTTTTTTTGCTAGTCAGCAAATGGTAAGGCTGAATGAATAAATGGGCAGTTTGCGCAGAAGTGCCCAGAAGTCATAAACATTCTTAATTACCTTGCTCAGCCAACCTCAGTGTGGACTTTGCTGTTTTAAAGAAATCAAGGCAAAGGTGCATATCATTGTGAACTCATCCAAAGAGTTTGGTAATTACCTAATCTTCCAACAAAATAGTCACTTTAGTATGTTCGTCATTTTAATAATCACTATTTTATTAGCCAGCGCTGGCTTCTGTTTGCATAGTAACATAGCATGCTGGACGCGGGCCGTCCCAGATCCTCTTATCGAGAGACAATGAGAGTGTGTCAAGAGTTCAAGTGCTGTCAGAGGAGGTGGAACACTCCGTATATTGAGAATAAGTGTGCGGAGAGGCCTGTTTTCCATTTTAATTGTAAAACAGATAAACGCTAAACACTCCTCAAGAATAAATGACTTCTGAGTAATTATTGTCTAATAGCTCTCCTCCCTCGGGAGCTGTTTACGTGGCCCAGATGGCTACCAAAATGGGATTTAGGGAGAAAATTGACAACATTATTCACCCAGGCATTATCAATTACCTGGGTATCAATTGTACTGTAATCAAGTTGAATATGAGGAGGGATTCTAAGAGTCACCGTAATTAAACCTTTTTGAGACTGTGGACATTTGGGTGTCATTCGTTATTGAGATTTATAAGTCAGCACAGGACAGCCCTCCTTCTTTTGTGCGTAATTGATGAATGCTGAGCTGAAGACACGGATAGTCCATAAAGAACAAAGACAATGGCTTTTATGTGCCATGTATGGGCTCCATTACCATGGACAGCCTCGGCAGAGCAAAACATAGCCACAGCTATTAAACCCAAGCACCGCAATTCCCCACGAGCATTGCCGAGAAGCTACATTAGATCCTGGTTTAGTAGCCTCATTAGAGAGGTTTAATTAACCTACTCAACTCAAGTGTGACTTTCATTTTCCAGAGAGCTAGGTGCTTTATTTGTGTTTTATGCCGTACTGTAGCTCTGTATGATCATGACGATCATTCTATCCTGTATGTGGAGAGCTAATGACTTTGGTATGATGATGTCTTATCTTCTGTGACATTGAGGTGAAAATCTCTATTGTTGCTCCATTTTCTGAAGGTAGCCTAATTTTCATTTCTGTTTAACCGGATCTTTAAGACTGTTTGGAAGCACAACTTTTCATGCAAGATGATTGTATTGTGATTTTAAATAATCTAAACTCTCATAAGGCAAATGCCAAGCTTTAATCCTAACAAACACAATTACAAAGAGAATCCAGAATATTCTATGTTGACTCTCTCCTCCTCTTTTTAAAAAGGAAGAAACAAAAAACAGATTGCAATTATTTATGGCCACTAGTGGCTTGATCACACTTCACCTTTTAAGTAAATATACAGTCCAGCACATTATAGTTCACTAACTAACAAACTAACTAAACAAACAAACATTTGAAATAAAATACGTTTTAACTGAATTATAGCTAAATAATAATAATAATAAAAATATTTAATCTAGTTTAAATAAATAAATAAACTGAAATAAAAGTTTAGTCTCTCACAGAATAACAGAAAGTGGCCTTTTTTATTTAAAAACTTCAAGCTGCATTGCTTCATCAAATAGAATCCAAACATATTGATGACACTGATAAATGCTTATAAATCTAAACGTTTCTCGTAAGATTTGTGAACCTGAGAGCACAATTAGACCCCTAGATCATCATTTCTTTTAATTTCCTCTTGACATGGAGAGGTTTCTAGTTAGTTAATTAAAATCATAGCAGTGTAAATGATTTGTTCAGGGCTTTTGACAGTGATATATACTACACCCTTCATCCTCAGTTGGTCTGACTGGCTAATTAATCAGTATTATTTATGCAAGAACATTATGTGTAATAACTTGATTTATCACAACAGTATGGCTGTGGAATCATTATAGGCATTTAAGGGACAAAATCCAGAATAATTTCAAATACCTCTGATTGAGATCTAGGTATAATCTCTCTCTCTCTCTCTCTCTCTCTCTCTATATCTGTGTGTTGTGTGTGGTTTAGCATTTTTGTTTGTTTGTGTTTTTTTATTTATTATTTTGTTTTTGTGTGTGTGTATTTATATTTTGATTTTATGTTTTTGATTTATTAGTGTTTATTTTTTTTTTTTTGTGTTTTTTTGTTTGTTTTTTTTTTTTACCAGTGGTTTCAGGATAGTAGAATGATAGAATGAAGGCTGGGCTTATTGCTAGACTGACCAATCATATTCGATATATTCAATGATGCAGCGTTGTTTGGCACAAGGATTACAATTACATTAAATTTATAAAAGAATTTGATTTTAAAAAGCTTTAAAACAATATCTGTTTGCAGTTATTTTCTTTTAATGACTTGTAATTCTCAAAACTTTTTCCAGTTTGTAATGTAGGCCTATTTATTTATTTATTTATTTTCTGTTTCTCGTTGTTGTTATTTGTTACTGTCTGTTTATTATTTTTGAGTACTTATGATAATAATAATAATAATAATAATAAAGATTACATTTGCGTCCTTCCACATATATAACCAGTCACTGTCAGAGGTAACCATTCAAACCAATCAGCTTTCAGCATCACATTAGTACGTCATCAAACCTGCTATGACAGGTACTGTAAATAAAAACTTATTAACGTTTTTAATTTTAAATACAAATTAATGTCAGATCTCAAAACAAGTGAGACTGAACGACAGGACTATAAATTCATTTTCACATAGGTGAGTACTCGTAGATTGGGGCTCTCCATCCACGTATTAATGTTTATAACCAGGGTGCGATTTGCCGGGGGGGATGGGGGGGGATATCCCCCCTTCTGGTCTATGCATCCCTGCCCTCTGCTGAATAACTTTTATCCCCGGTGGGGATAAAAACATCATGCAAACCCGCTCTGACGTCCAGATCTGAATCAAATGATTCGCGATACGCGATCCGATTGAAGCGCATCGAAACAGTGAATCATTTTGCGACGCAATGGTTTAACTGATTCGGAGTTTCAAAAAGCTCCGTTGTGTTCTTTGCTCGCTTTCTCGATGTAATTTGTTGTTTGAATAACCGTGGACATTAAATCGTTACAATTAATAGGCCTAACGTAGGCTTACAATGTTTTTATTAAACTGAGATCACACTAAATACAATTTCCGTCGTATTAAAAACATTTCATAAATTTTTTCAAAAGCATGCCCCCCCCTGTTTATTTCACAAATCGCACCCTGTTTATAACGTTCGGTGCTGCGTTTTTTTTTTTTTTTTTTTTTTTTTTTTTTTTCAGTTGATTTATTGACAGTTTTGTTGGTTATCGGAGAGATTATAGTGAGTCATTAATTAACCAGATACAGTATATATATAGTTAAATCATAGCCTTGTTATCGGTTCGAACAATGTTGTTTTTATCAGTATTAGGCCTCCAAGAAAAAAATCTGCTAATGTTAGTTGTTCCATAAAATAGTTGACATACTGTAAACTTAATGTAAGTAAACATACTGCTAACTTTACAATCTATGAAACGCCCTATAGAAATATTCCTCACAGTAGCCTATGTAGTGAGAAACAAAAAAAAAGCTAGTTTTGGGCTAGTTTTGAGTAGCAATTGGGAGGGTTTTGTTGTGAAAACCTGGCAACCGACAGCAGAGTCAGCATTTGTGTGCACAGTAGTGGCTCGTATCCTGTTTTATAATCTCTGCAATTACAGTGCCACCGCTAACGAGTTGTCCAAACATCACAAATGAAGTGAACTCCCATGCATGGAGGAAATAAACCTTGAGAGAACCAGATAAAGAGGTTTGTTTTAGTGTGAGCAACTGGAAACCGGACCATTAGATCTCTGACTGCTCAACTGACCGTATCTCCACATCACAAGTCACTTCTGCAGTGAACTTATCAAAAACACACTCTGTATCAGAGCAGTCCTGCCATCCATCTTGATGATCTCTCTAAGCATTCTAAGCACATATTGTTGATATGTCATAATCAATAAAGTTGTCCTTGTTGTAGTGCCTGAGAGAGCTGTGTGTGTGTTTGTGACCTTGTGTTTGGAACTGTACACTTCAGTATTGTGTGGCCTTGAGCACATAAACACATTTTCAATCACCCTAGCAACCCTTCGAGTGACCCGACTACAGCTGTGGCACCTTTACCGTCTCTTTTGGTGTGAGGCACCTTAGAGAGTGATGGCTTGACAGGAAAATGAGGGAATTTATCTTCCTTTGTTAGTTTTGCTTCAGGGGCTTAAGGTCTTGGAAGAAGAACTTGATATAACTGAACTGATAAAAGCAAAGAAAGATAAATACATTGATAGAGCTTTCCAGGCTTTTGTTCTTAATGTCATAGTTGTTACAACTTATTTCAGAATGTTTAAACTGCTGTGGCAAAGTTTGTGGTGCAGTTTAGAAAGTTTCTGTAAAGGTAGACACCTTCTATTTATTTGTTTGTAGTACAAAGTGTGCAAAACTTATATGCCTAAAAAGTTAATTCAGTTTAACTTTTCTCTGTGTTCTAAAGAAAAATAAATAAAAGAAAATGCTTTCTCTTAATAAAAGTCATATTGAAAAGATGTATTTTGAGCAGTAGAGGACAGCTCACGGGCGTCGGGAGGGTGGCTAGGACAGAAGGAGGTGCTGTGCAGATGGGGTCAGCAGCAGTGTGGGGTCACCTAGGCCTCACTGGAATGGGGCGCTGGCCATGCATGGGTGATCCAGGACAGAAAGGGTGATTACAGCATGATTTGTTGGCCTTTGATAGGTTGTGACTCTCTATTGAAGGCCACAGAAGCCAGGCTTGCTAAAACATTGAGCAGTTGTATTCTAGCCTAATTTATATTTTACTAGAATTTATTAGAATGTTAATTTTAAGTTGAATTAATTTGATGTGCCTATGCAGCATTGCAGCATATATATATATATATATATATATATATATATATATATATATATATATATATATATATATATATATATATATATATATATACACACATATATTTTCAGTATTGATAAAGCAATATATCTATTATTTTCAATTAAATTTTTGTTGTATTATTTATATTTGGTTTTTTATTTCAGATATGTAACTACTCTACTATAATCAGTACTCTTAACCTTCTTTAATCTGGCCTTACACATGTTCATCATAAATCCTGAAAAAAAAAAAAAAAAAAAATATATATATATATATATATATATATATATATATATATATATATATATATATATATATATATATATGCACCAGTAATATCACAAATACATTTAGGCCCTGTGATATGCAAATTATTGTAGCCACTATTTAAAGTTATAGTTAACCAGAAAATAATTTAAATTATGTTATTCAAAAACTATATGAATATTGGAGATTATTTCAAGGCTGATCTTTTCCGTATTGAGAAAGCATATAGTGTTTGACCAGAAGCTGTCAAGTTCCAAAAAGCACCATAAAACTAAAACTGTGGATTCCTTCATGAGATGATTGTTTGTTGAGGGTTTGATTTGACATTTGTTGAAATCTGCAATAAACTGAGACCGTTTCAGTTCAGAAATGAAATAACAGTTTATAAACTGGCCCGCGGTTTGAGACACCTGAGGTGTGTGTTGAATTTTTTTGTAAGATCTCCTCTGGGTTGATGGACCACAGCAGTGCTCAGATTCTCTCGGTCATGCAATTATCTGACAGCTCTTGATAGAAATCAGTGACAGCCCGCAGCGGAGAGTGCATCTGTGAGAGCGTACATGAACTCAGCTGCGCAGGTATCAGGACTTTAGATTAACTCCGAGGCGTGATCATTTCTCTGTCACTTACCTCTAGACTGAACGCTTGAAATGTCACGCATCAGATCCTCTCAACTGCCCATTACTACAGTGAGGGAAAAGCCGGTCAGAACAAGGCCTGAGAAATGGAGTGATCTCTATATTCAAGGCTTCAGGACTGCACAATCTTCAGCCAACTCTATCAAGAAAGTCAGTCATTAGTTTTTGATAAGTTCTAAAGATCAATCAGTACTTGTGATCATTATTTCTTAGACTTGAGGAGCTTCTTATTCGATTAAATTCCAATCTGCTTCTCACACAAAGCTTTCATATATATTCTTTGAAAAGTCGACTTCTGTGTTCTGAGAAAAACGGGTTTAGGACAACATGAAAGTACAGAAGCTTGTTCCCGCCGTGGGATAATAAATAAAACAGACAAGTAATTTATATGAAAGAAAGTGACGTGACATACAGCCAAGTATGGTGACCCATACTCAGAATTCGAGCTCTGCATTTAACGCATCCAAAGTGCACACGCACAGCAATGAACACACACACACACACACCATGAACACACACCCGGAGCAGTGGGCAGCCTCAGTCGTGGTATTGATTCAAGATTTCAAGATTTTTTTTTTTATTTGTCACATACACAATTATATAGAGCATATATAACCAGCAGTGAAATGTGAGTCAGGTCCGCTCCATGGACAGTGCAATTATTAAAGAATACAACTCGGATGAAAATATACATAAATATAGCTATGAAAGAATGAAATAAAAGTAAACAATGAAAACATAAGAATAAAATATATAAAAAAAAGATGTATACTGTAGAATTAAATAGAATGGAAAATAACGTGCATGAAAGTACACTGTAGTCTTAAATATTAAGATACCCAGGGATGTACAAGAGGCAATGTGCATATGTGCATTATACTGTAGTCTTAAATATTAAGCTACACAGATACACAGGATCTGTGTATTGCCAGCCCGAGACTCAAACCCACAACGCTAGGGTTAGGAGTCAAACTCTCTAACCACTAGGCCATGAATTCCCCCTATTCCCCCTACAGTATATATTGCAATTCTGATGTTAATTCTCACAATTAACTCTCAAACGCTCTCATAATTGTGAGATGTGAACTCAGAATTGAGAGATATAAATCGCAATTGCAATGCTTTAATAAAAAATAGTGAAATAAAACAATTGCAAGTACTTTTTTTTTCTTTTTTTGTTCAGTGACGGAAAAAGCAAGAAGAAATATGAACATAATTGCAAGATGTAAAAATAGAATTCAGAGAAAAAAAAGTCAGAATTGTGAGTTGTAAACTTTGTTTTTTTTTCTTCTCTAGATTCTGATTTTATGTCTCACAATTCTCTTTTTTTATTGTTTTAACCATGTAATAAAAAAAGAAAATAGATAATTGCCACTTTTTATTTCACAGTTCTGACTTTTTTCCCCCAGAATCGTGAGTTTAAAACTTGCAATTGCAAGGGGGGAAACAAGCTTCTAGAAAATAATGAGAGAATTTTCATTTTTGAAGTTTTTAGCCATTTTGACAATGAGGTTCATTACCCACCATGATCTTCACCCACATTAGATCTTGCTTTTAGAAAGCAGTTTTTTTTTTTTTTTTTTTTTTTTTTAATTCATTACTCAGAAGAAGATGCTGCAATACTGTCATTCTGATCAGTTCATTGGGCACAAACATCCGTTCACTTGTTACTGTACAGTCGATGTTCACAGCATGTTTACACACAGGTCAATAATAAAAGCTTGTGCAGAACAAAGCTCCGCCCCTCATTATGTAGTCAAGGTGAAGATTTAAATATCACTCAAGCGCCACTCCAAGTGTAAAGGAAAATATGCAAATGAGCGCATATCCATCAAAGAATGTTTCTCTCTTGGCAGAAAGCTATTAATTTTTTTTCATCAGTTGCTGACACTTTAACGTATACATCACCCTCAGATTGCAAATGATTTTTTTTCGTGTACGCGTTCTCTCTCCTTATTGACGTGTTATATTTTCTTTGCGCTTGCATCTTGTTATTGTTCTAAAGTTTCCCTGTCTAGTGTGCATTAGTGCACCCTGATTGAAATTTTACCGACAAACTGAAATATGACTCTGTGTTTAATGGAAAAAATAATTACACGTCAGGTGAAACAAAGCATGACTCATAGTTACCGAGGAAAGTGACTGGAGACACAAGCCAGCAACGGGGTCAACAAGCGCACACACACTCGCAATTTACACACTATTCATGTTCATCTGCTGAACTACTTAATATAATTTCATAAAGACTCTTGTAACGTTTATCCTATCTTGGACATAGTCAGCACTATGCACTAAAATTTGGATTTTACTGGTGGAGGGAAAGTATGTGCTTCTACATTGCATGTAAGCATTTGCATCTAGCTACATTTATTAAAATGTACTACTTCTTACATTTATTCAGATGTACTATATGTGGCAGAACCACACTTTTTATATGAATACCTCTGACCATGTCGCAGTTGATTAATGCATCCTAAAGCTGAAGAAATTCCAAATGTACAGGTGGGCAGAGATGTGCACATCTATTTTTTAATCATTATAAAAACCATCAAGCCTAAAATCTCAGCTGCGCTTCAGTTCTCGCACTGACTGCCATTATTCTGAGTCTGGTACTGACTTCATGGCATTGCTTCTAATTAGTCCTGAAAGAAGAGACGCTTTAAGTGCCAGATGGCAGTATTATCTGATATTTTCCTAAAACGGCTGCAGTACTTCTTCAATGTTAGTCTTGATATTTTTAATTAAAATGGCTTGTCAGAAAGGCAATCTAAGCTAAATTGATGTTATACAAGATACAATTAATAAAATTTCCCTGACGTTCCTATTAATTACTCAGAGTGGGAACACTTGTTATTGACTCAAAGATCAAGTCTGATTGAAAGCCTTATCAAACATTCCTGTGTAATTTTCTGTTTGATAAGAAAATTAGCATGCTTCTTGTTTGCTCGGGTAGAATCTACATGACACATATTTTTTGACACACGTTTTTTTTTTTTTTTTTTTTTTTACACCTTGTTCTATGACCTGAGACAGAATTTGCACCTGCATCTGTGACAAATCTGACAGAACGTGGCACTATTTGGCTGAGCAAGCAGGAAATCTGTCACATGATATGCTTTATTAAGCAGTGTGCTCCAGATCTGACATCTGCAAAGGTTAAATGCTTTAGACTGCCGTACACACTCAGTGACTCTTAGTGGAGCGAGGTTACAGAGGTGATAGGGCTTTCCATCCATTCATCCCTCCATCCATTCATCGGTCTATCTATCCGTCCATCTATCTATTGCTCTGCCCATCCATCCATCTATTTATCTATCACTCTATCTATCGCTCTATCTATCCATCCATCTGTCCATCTATCTATCTATTGCACTGTCCATTCATCTATCTGTATATCCATCCATGCATCCATCTATCACTCCACTTCACTGTCCATCCATCTATCCATCTGTCTATCATCCATCTATCTCTAATACTGTACATATATCCATCTATCGCTTTATCATCCATCTGTCTATAAATACATAGATGGATGCACTATCATTCTATCCATCCTGTCTACCCATCCCATCTATCTATCTATCTATCTATCTATCTATCTATCTATCTATCTATCTATCTATCTATCTATCTGTCTGTCTGTCTGTCTGTCTGTCTGTCTGTCCGTCCGTCCGTCCGTCCGTCCGTCCGTCCATCTATCTATCTATCTATCTATCTATCTATCTATCTATCTGTCTGTCTGTCTGTCTGTCTATCTGTCTGTCTGTTTGTCACTTTATCCATCCATCCATCCTTTTTATCATCCATCTTTTCTATCCTTCATATATCTATCAGTTGCTCTGTCTATCATTCTATCCACCCTATCTATCCATCACATCTATTTCTCCATCCATGCATCTATCGTTTTATCTATCTATCTATCTATCTATCTATCTATCTATCTATCTATCTATCTATCTGTCTATCTATCTATCTATCTATCTATCTATCTATTGCTCTGTCTATCATTCTATCCACCTTATCCATCCACCCATTGTTCTGTCCGGTTCTATCTATTGCTCTATTTATCATTTTATCATTCTATCTATGTGATTCTAAGCTGTATTCAAAGGCCCAAAGGCCTGTAATGTTTTACACTTTCAGACTGAAGTCAACAATAAAGTTCATCTTGGCAATCTTTCCCTTTGCTTTTGTTACCATTACTGATACTTTGAAATGACTGAATGTGAATCATTCAAGCCAATGAAGCACTTTGAAATTGAGTTGATTGCTTCCTGTCTGCAATGCAATTAGCCGATTATGAGCAGCTATTTACATCTTTAACCAATTGAAGGCAGCATGGAGTGTGGTAGGAGAAGGCAGGCTGGTGTTGGTGTGTGTTAAATGTCTCAGCTGGTTGGTCTTTGGCAGGTGCAGATTTATTGATTGTTTTTGTGTTTTATGTGGAGGGAGGCTGGTTTTATTTACCTCAAATTCTTTTCCTGCGTGACCAACTAACTCTGTCTCTTTTGGCCCGTTTGACTGATCGCTGCTGTCTGTGAATGTCAGACTCGCCGAGCTTTACATTTATGAAGATTCTTTAATATTTGCTGTGGAAATCACAAATCCAAGGACTCATGCAACAATGGCAATTCCAGGAAGAATGTGACTATAAGCAGCAAATTCTTACTAGCTGGTTTACAAGAGGGATACACTGAAAACTTGGCCACTTCTTTTGCAAAATGAGAATATAGGCAAAAAAATATGAACAGAAGTTGCTAGGAATTTGACTGTCCCATAGACTGCCAAGTAAAATACACTGTCTGTCAAGGTCCAGAAAAGTATAAAAGCATTGTCAGAATAGTCCATCTGCCATCAGTGATTCAACCGTAACATTATGAAGCGTTGAGAATACTTTTTGTACGTGAATAAAACAAAAATAAATTGCTAGATTCTATGCTTTTCATACTTTTCCGGACCTTGACAGACAGTGTATTTTACTTGGCAGTCTATGGGACAGTCACAAGCCTTCCAGGTTTCATCCACAATATCTTAAATTGTGTACGAAGATGAATGAAGCTTTTACGGGTTTGGAATGACATGGGGGTAAGTGATCAATGACAAAATTTTCATTTTGGGGTGGAGTATCCCTTTAACCCTCCGGTCCTAGGGGGTCAGACTCACAGTGGCCCTGAATGAGTGTTTGTTTGTGTGGGTGGTTTATTGATGGTTTATTTATCCTGCTATACTTTTGTTTTATGAGGTTTTCCCCACTACATCTAAAGTTGCCCTGAATATGATGAGGTATTACCCTCTCATCGTCTACCTTTGTTTGTGTGGGTGGTTTATTAGAGTCAATGTCTCTCTCCTCTTCTCTCAGGATCTCTCCTCTCTCTCTCTCTCTCTCTCTCTCTCTCTCTCTCTTCTCTCGTCTCTCCTGCTCTCTCTCTCTCTCTCTCCTCTCTCTCTCTCTATCTCTCTCTCTCTCTCATCGTCTACCAGACCACAGAGTCAAGGTCAGAAACAAACAAGGATTACCTCTCTCTCTCTTTCATAACCTGCTGAAATTTCTTTATATTTTTTTTGGGATAATTTTTTGTAATTGTTATTTAAATCCTGAAATAGGTAAAATCATGTTTACTGTTGCTCTGTGCAGATTTTGTGGATGAAATCCAATTATTCCAATAGGAATCTGTGCGATTGGGAATTTTGCATGAGGGTAAAAGATTTCCCCATGCAGGTTTCACTTATTTACAAGTTGGTCACATGAATTTGTGGTGTTGGCCAACAAAAAGCTGCTTTTTGAGTAATTTTAAAAAATGTATTTAGTAAAAATTTAAATTCAGTGCATTACTACTTGAAATGCTATCTATGTATCTTACTACACTCTAAAGTACATAAAAATAGGGCACAGAGTGTTAATATAAAGGAATTTTACATATTGATTTTTTCAAAAGTTTTACCTGCATTTTCAATTATACGTTGCGCTGTGTTGTGTTTTAGGGTTAAAGGAAATGTCTGTAAACTTAACAGATGTCTTTGCAGAAAATATCCAGTACCTTTTCCATATTTTTTACTTATCGTTTTCCCCTACAGTGTAGGTTTTGGAAGGTCCTGTGCTCTCTTCATCTATGCCAAACATCACTGCAGCCGCTAATGTTGTTTGTGAGCTTGTATTTTTCTTCTCATTAGCTTTTTGCACATGCAGCAGGAGCACGCTGGGCATGCTCAGTTAATGTAAACATTTCCACTTCTCTGGTCAGCTGCAGGGGCTCCAGCAGTGTGTCTGAATGATTGAACGCTGCTGTTACTTACCTCCCGTGTGCCGTGTATCGGACAAACTGCTATACGCTGCTTTCAGACACAGATAGAGTGGCATCTTTGGCACGACGTAAGAATAACATCTAAGAGAGAAGTGCCGGGAAAATCAGTCAGCGTCTCACTACGTGTTTCATCACCTGAAAGCTCAATGAAGGAAAGTGTGGAAATAAGCATCAGAGTTTGCCATCACTGTCGCCCACCTCTGCGGAGCATATCAGATCTGCTACACGCTACGCTGCCCAAGAGTGTGTATTTCTGGAGATGATTGAATCAATACCATTTTGACACGACTTGTTGGAACATGCCTCTTTATTTCACGCAATTCCTTCCGTTTGGTCAGGGAACATTTATCAAGGCAGCCGCCTGCTGTCAGCTAATAGAGATTGTTCTTTAGTCGGTGTGTGATAGAGGGCCACAGTTATGATACATGTTGATCGTTTGTGAAGATATTGACACCGGGCCAAAGAGCAGGACCACACTTCTTATAGCCTCACCATTATACACATGAACACACTCGATAACAGCTAAGACCAATCAAGGCTTATATCTTCATTTAGGTATCATCTTCTCACAGAAAGGCATGTGGGAATTAGTGCTGGTGGTTTTAATTTTGGGTATGATATGTTTTGTTTTTTTAATATTACCATATTAGTGAATAACTAAAACAGCTGCTGATCTATTCATTGGCCACAAATCCAATAGTCTTGAACATATACATGTATGTAGATATATATAAAATGTATACATTTCACAAATGATTACAAAGAAACGGCAAGTAACACAAAGTGGAAGAACTGCAATGGTATTTTCTTCTTAAACATAAAAATGATTACAAAGAAACGGCAAGTAACACAAAGTGGAAGAACTGCAATGGTATTTTCTTCTTAAACATAAACCAATAATTTTTGTTTTATATACACCATTGTTTTTTTGGTGCAATATACGGATGGACAATGAATTAAACATATTTAAAAGTCTGCAAAGTTTAGGCAAACTAGGTCATATACTGTTTGCCTTAAAAAAAAAAAAAAAAAAAAAAAAAAAAAGAAACCCACCAAAATGATCTGTTTGAAAGAAATTAAAACTTCTCAAAGTAATAGCAATGATGATGCAAATTATTAAAAGAAAATTAGGGATTATTATACATTTTATTATAAATTTTTCATTCATGTTTAAACAGTAAACACAACAGTATCTGTTGTGCCAGTCAGTCAATCAATCAATCAAACAATCAATCAAATTAAATATTGCATTTCATATATACATAATTTCATTACATTTTAAAAAGTGATTTAAATTGTTAACATTTTTATATTGATTTTATTACCACTATTTTTGATACTTAATTTGTAAGTGACATTGTAATGTTTACTGTGAAAATATATAGTATTATACATATTCTGTTACATATATAATATTATATATTTTCTCATATCAAATATGTATGATTTTAGATTAATTCATTTATAAATATCATCATACCACTAAGCAAAATAAGATGCAATTATGATTGATTTTTATTTATTTATTTTTTTGTGTAGTGAAATATAGTTTAAATAATTATAGAATAGAGCATATTATCATAGCTGTTAGTTAATAAAGTGACAGAGGCCGACCAAGTGACTGAAACACAGGCAGCTGCACAGGTGTAGCAGGCAGTCGTGAACAGATGGCTTTTGTGGCACATCTGGGAGAAAATGCAAATAAAAACAGTGGAAGAGGGCAAAAACAAATGACAGATTCCTCCTATAAATTCCTCACCCTGCACAAGTCTGAGAGGAGCAGCTCTCCCGGCTCCCCTTGCCCATGACTTAACATCTAATCCTATCTGTAAGTTATTATTTATCTTTCACAAAAGTTTGTCAAAGCTAGGCTTTGATTTTTTTCCTCCCCGACCTGATTTTCCCCCGGTGGCTGGCTCTGCATCGGCGCAGACACATAATTTATGAGCTACCCGCTTTCTCCTGACACATTATTAAAAGCAGAATTAGTTTTTTGCCTGGGATCTGTCCGCTGGGAATAGGGAGGGCTGTGCTGAGAGCAGAGCAGTCCGGTGTGGGGGTTCGGCTGTGAGCAAAGGGGTTGTGATGGGCGTCAGGCCGCTAATGAACAGAACGTGTGGTGGTCAAAGATGCATCCTGTGCTCTGGGAAAAGCTTAACCTCCTGTACGCTAAGACCTTAATTGGATTGTTTAGAAGCATGATGTTGTTGTCATGGACTTCTTGGGAAACACACACACACATGTTCAGGTGTGAGTAGGCAGAAGAACAAGCAAATGTGTGTGTGTGTGTGTGTGTGTGTGTGTGTGTGCGAGAGAGAGAGAGAGAGAGAGAGAGAGAGAGAATGGCACCACAGCTGAGCACGTCAGTTTAATCTTATGCATCATTAAGCTCTCAGCAGTGCACATGCTCCGCCCACAAATGCCATCTACACCCAATGAACATAATGATGACATACGTAACATCTAATTTCAGCAGAATTTAAATTGGAAGAATGAAGAATTCACAAATGTAAATCATTGGGGACGAGTCTAATAAATAATCATAATGAATTGCTTTGTGTTCACAGCAGTCGTCTTTTAGCTGTTTTTATTATATTGGCTGGCAAAACACACACAGACCTGTTAGAGTGTGTTTCTTAAAGAAAGAGAATCATTACTCTAGTCTTCAGTGTCACATGATCCTTCAGAAATCATTCTAATATGCTGATTTGCAACTCAAGAAACATTTCTGATTAATACTTCTGCCCAGTATTTTTTTTTTTTTTTGGAAACTGTGATACATTTTATTTTTCAGGATTCACAGATGAATAGAAAGTTCAAAACAACAGCTTTTATTTGAAATATACATTTTTGTAACATTATAAATGTCCCTTCTGTCACTTTTGGATGTTTGGATGGTTAGTGTGGACCAGTTAGTCCATGTTGGTTAATAGCATTTTTCTCCATTGACTGCCATTTAGAAGTTTTTGCAAGCAACAGTATTTCATAATTTCTGGAGGGCTCTGAATCTATCTATATTTTTTTGCCTAATTGTTCAGGGGAGTCATTAGTGACTGTGTTCATGTGGTGTCATCAGCCAATCATTGTTGTCATGTTGTATTTTTTATCTGCAGCAGTAGACTGTCTAGATGCATCATTTTCGGCTCAAGCTCCAAACAGCTGCCAGAACTGAATGGCCATGAGCAAAGAAGGCAAATTTCAAATTGTGGGTTTCTAAGGGAGTCCTGTGCCAGCCAAGCATCTGGGACTGAATGGGAATGCTAATGGACCTCTCTCTCCAGGTATTCTAGACCTTCTTGATAATACTTTGCTGTACTGTATCTCATTGCTCACTGCATTGCTTTAATATTGCATGATCAGCGCCGCACTACTAAATTTGTGAGGAAGCACAAAGCTGTTTATGAGTGTGTGTTTTATTCCATTCTAATTCTCCACTCCACACACACACACACACGCACACACACACACACACACACACACACACACAATCATACACACAAACACACACACACACACACACACACATACACACAAACACACAGATTGATTAATTAATAAGTCAGAGCAAGCTCTAATGAACCTGTAGAGTTAATTGCCTCCAGCAGCAACTGGCTTAAATGTAAATTAACTGATCGGAGTTGCAAAAAAGAAAGAGTGAGTGAATAATGAATGGATACTCAAGAATGGGAAAATCAATAACCGTCAAAGCTGCCGTTCTCATGAGACCATTCATTACGGTGGACGTAACCTCTGCTCACGGGCCTTCAGTGCACATTTCACAATGTTTTGACCGTTTCGAACTTACAAGAGTGAAAGACATTTTACATTTATTTTTTTGAAAAAATTAAAAAGTGGTTAGGAACAAATATTGATATAAGTGGATAATATGGCAAATTAAATTGACCTTAAAGCAGACATTAAAAAGTACATTATTTCTTTAAAAAAAGTACATTATTTCTTGTCCTGTAGCCTATATAAAATTACACTATTCAGTTTGAGATTTAATTGTTTCAGTATCAATTTTGAGCATTTATTGATTGCTTTAAATGTTTATTTTCAAGTCATTTTATATCTTATTAGCACAATGCTTGAGTTTAGACCCACTCAATGCCATTTTATCCGAACTAAACTGATGGCAGCACACATTTGTCTACAAATCGCCTTTCAAGTTTGTCTGGTTGAAGCGCCGTGGCCCACCAAAACCAAAAACATTTTTCTTTCCCTAGCAGGAAAAATGAACTGTCAGCGTTTAATGACAGATATTTGCATTGTGATACAAATTGTGTCCTTGGCCATGAGCATACGATACAGACCCATTAATAACAAAACCACATGATGGCTTCGTTTTTTTCCCAGCACCGCTGTCGAAACATCTTCATGGATATATGCACCTATCAGCAGTGAGCGCAGAGCATTAGGACAGAAACTCAGGACAGTATCGGGCCACCCATCAATCATGTTTTGTTCTCTTTATCGTATATTGTTTGCATCCGATACCATTTTGCATCTTTTCATTTATTTTCACTTGCAACATTGAGCTCGGCGGTTTAGTGTGGGATCTAAAATGTCAACATAGTGTTAGGCAGTATGAGCAAAATCTTGTATAGTAATTTTATATTATGGTGATGGTGTATATTGCAATACAGTTACATTTATTGTTATTTTTGTTATGTAGTATATAAAGGCAATATATGCTATAGCAAATATCTGCTGCCTAAGGTATTTTTTTTTGTTTTTTTTGACTTATAAAAATTATTTGTCTTATAAAAATTTGATTTGTTGGATTATATATATATATACATATACATATATATATATATATATATATATATATATATATATATATACAGGTCCTTCTCAAAAAATTAGCATATTGTGAAAAATATATTTTCCATAATGTAATGATAAAAAATAAACTTTCTATATTTTAGATTCATTGCACACCAACTGAAATATTTCAGGTCTTTTATTGTTTTAATACTGATGATTTTGGCATACAGCTCATGAAAACCCAAAATTCATATCTCAAAAAATTAGCATATCATGAAAAGGTTCTCTAAAAGGAGCTATTAACCTAATCATCTGAATCAACTAATTAACTCTAAACACCTGCAAAAGATTCCTGAGCTTTTAAAAACTCCCAGCCTGGTTCATTACTCAAAACCGCAATCATGGGTAAGACTGCCGACCTGACTGCTGTCCAGAAGGCCATCATTGACACCCTCAAGCGAGAGGGTAAGACACCAAAGAAATTTCTGAATGAATAGGGCTTTCCCAGAGTGCTGTATCAAGGCACCTCAGTGGGAAGTCTGTGGGAAGGAAAAAAAAGTGTGGCAAAAAAAACGCTGCACAACGAGAAGATGACCGGACCCTGAGGAAGATCGTGGAGAAGGGACCGATTCCAGACCTTGGGGGACCTGCAGAAGCAGTGGATTGAGTCTGGAGTAGAAACATCAAGAGCCACCGTGCACAGGCGTGTGCTTTTGAACCAGAAACAGCGGTAGAAGCGCCTGACCTGGGCTACAGAGAAGCAGCACTGGACTGTTCTCAGTGGTCCAAAGTATTTTTTCGGATGAAAGCAAATTTTGCATTCATTTCGGAAATCAAAGTGCCAGAGTCTGGAGGAAAGACTGGGGAGAAGGAAATGCCAAAATGCCTGAATCCAGTGTCAAGTACCCACAGTCAGTGATGGGTCTGGGGTGCCATGTCAGCTGCTGGTCTTGGTCCACTGTGTTTTATCAAGGGCAGGGTCAATGCATGCTAGCTATCAGGAGATTTTGGAGCACTTCATGCTTCCATCTGCTGAAAAGCTTTATGGAGATGAAGATTTCGTTTTTCAGCACGACCTGGCACCTGCTCACAGTGCCAAAACCACTGGTAAATGGTTTACTGACCATGGTATTACTGTGCTCAATTGGCCTGCCAACTCTCCTGACCTGAACCCCATAGAGAATCTGTGGGATATTGTGAGAGAAAGTTGAGAGACGCAAGACCCAAACACTCTGGATGAGCTTAAGGCCGCTATCGAAGCATCCTGGGCCTCCATAACACCTCAGCAGTCCCACAGGCTTTACTGCATCCATGCCACGCCGCATTGAAGCAGTCATTTCTGCAAAAGGATTCCCGACCAAGTATTGAGTGCATAACTGAACATAATTATTTGAAGGTTGACTTTTTTTGTATTAAAAACACTTTTCTTTTATTGGTCGGATGCTAATTTTTTGAGATAGGAATTTTTGGGTTTTGTTTTTTGAGCTGTATGCCAAAATCATCAGTATTAAAACAATAAAAGACCTGAAATATTCAGTTGGTGTGCAATGAATCTAAAATATATAAAGTTAAATTTTTATCATTACATTATGGAAAATAATGAACTTTTTCCACAATATGCTAATTTTTTGAGAAGGACCTGTATATATTTATATTTTTTGTATATGGTCAAAGCAAGTTTTTGTATAAACTTTTGTTTTACATTTATAAATGTCTCAATGTTAATAAGAAAGCGATAAAAAGATGTTGAATATTGTTTAATATTCTTTCTTAATATGCTTTTATCATCAATGCAATTTACTTCATAATTTCCAGTAGGAATTGCTAGCAGGAGATAATTTCTGCCAAATTATTAATTTTATTCATTTTATATAGAAAATTAATTAATCTTTTCTTAATAAAGTAAAAAAAAAAATTGGCACAAATATATAAGTACATAATATTTATTTATTTATATATGGCACATCTCATCTGCTTGATTGCTTGTATCATCGCAAAATGTAAACTATATATTCTCCCAGCTCTAAGGCATTAATATATTAAGATATTATAAATACTGACATAAGGATTTCTATGAAGCTGCTTTACAACAATGCTTATTGTGGAAAGCGCTGAATAAATACATATGACTTGTCTATATCTACCACAGTACAGCAAAATCTCTATTGTTGATACATTTAAACCTCTCCAAGGTATATATGGCATATATATTTACATGCACAGCATATCTGTCCTTCTAGTTCCCTGGCTTTCAACAGAGGAGATACCAGGAGGGGGTGAGAGACATTAGCTGTGGCTCCATCATTAAACTGTGTGTGTGTGTGGAGGATAGTATTTATATCTGTGTTGGAGTCTAGCTGGGCCGGTCTGATAGCCTTGATAATGACTGCCGATGGGACACTTCCACTGACTCTAATGGCGTCATACTGTATAGAAGAGAACAGCAAGAATAAATAAATGTTAGCCATTTTCTCCTTCTCTCCCCATCTATCTCTCAAAGATCTTTTCAGATATCCAAAATCACACATCTTTGTTTTTAGGTCCATATCGTTGCTGTCTGTCTGTCTGTCTTCATTACTGCATGATTTACTTTATGAGTTCTAATGCTTGGGTGACGAGGAGGACGTGTGCTCAAACCCCCAGTTCATTAGCCAACACCACGGAGTGCTAAAATGATTTCCGCTTATGGAGATGAGTTTTAAGCTTGCAAACATTAGAGTTTCTCTAAGTGGTATAGGAGCTCTGAAAATGTCAGTATTTTACTTGCTTTTAATAGACAGGAAAGGTGAGTTGAACAGGTTTGACAACTAATGCAGCCATAGATAACATATTTCACAAAGGACAGGGTTTGGTTTATCATTGCTAATCTTCTATAAAAATAGATATGCAAGAAAAACAAGACTCTTAAACTTATTTATTACTGGATTTGTTTCCCCCTTTGCCATAGTGCTCAAACCTGAGCAGTTAACATAATAAAAAATGCCACAAGAAAATGCCCAACTTAATAGAAGCTTTTCAAAAAGTTTCTAAAAATGACAGAATGGTCATCACCGAATTTCAAATGTTCATTGGCCAGGTCTTTCATAAAACAGCTCTCAAAACATCATTTAAGTTTTTGTTAAGTTTAAATAGTGCATCATGTGCAGTCGTGATCTGTCACGTTACATCTTGTTACAACCAGTGTTACTTTAGATTCTTTGAGATACTGTTACGGGTTTTGTTAATATTTCAAATTGCATTTTATTTATATATTTTCTGTTTTAGTGTTCATTTTAGTTAAAGTTTTAGTAGCTTTGTTGCGTTTTTGTCGTTTGTATTAGTTTTAGTTTTGTTGTTTTTACACAGCCTATATCTATACAGTTTTTATTTATTTATGTATTTATTTCAGTTAGTTTCGTACATAAAGTCAAACTTTTAAAATATATTTCTGTTTTATTTCATCAAGTATTTCATCATGTATTTTTCTTTCTATATATAAAATTAATAGATGTAATGATTTCTCAGAAATGATCTCCTGCTTGCAAAAATTACAAAGTAAATTCCTTTACACCAGCACTTGTCTTGACTTAGTAAACAAGAATAGAATAGTCCTTTAGTAGGAATATAGAATTGTCTTGATTGCATCCATGAGAGAGAAAAAAAGAGACAAAAAACAGCCACATTATCATTATCATGTGCTACTTCTCAAGCTACTGATGAAGCCGTACATCAAAACTGCAGGGAAGCATCTGTTTGCCCATATCATGGTCCACCTTTAGCCTCCTTTACACTTTCTCTAAGATTTTGCTGTCTCATGTTATGCATTGCTTATGACCATGATAATTATAATGATTAATATACCAAATCCAGAGCACACATGGGATTCCTGCTGCATGTGTTAAGTCCTATATTTTCCTCGGAGTGAAGTATATATAAATGTAACTATTAACTGAAGTAAGAATGGTTTTATTCTAAAATCTCCAGTCAGTCACACCTGACGTTGAAATCTCACACCTGTATCACCATCACTCGCGCTAGTTGTGCGTATCTCGTCTCGTTTTGTCTGACTGATTCCACTCTAAGAGAAAACTCAGACGTGTCCCTCTGTTTGTCTGGCTGCGAGAGAAAAATCCATCTGTGCTGTTCCTCTCGCTGCTGCGAGTTTATTGACATATCAGACAGAGCAGCGGTGCAGAAATGGCCCTCATTTGTTTCTCTGTCTGATGTAATGGCAGCTTGCTTTCAGTCTGCAAAACATTGACAGACACTGATTATTGGTGAGCGAACGCCTCGGAAACTTGTACTGGGACAAACTATGCTGTTATATTGCTGGATCAGCCTCTTAAGTTTGATCATCTTCCTGGTTCTGTAGGTTCTGTAGGTTTTAGAAGCAAAGTATTTGGACTAAAATGCTGCGGTATGAATTGAGCGCACAGAAACTCTTAATGACTCATGAGCAGGAACGATGTCAGAAACTCCTGGCCAGCGCTCATGTCTCTCTCTGAGTGAACAGGTGTGACTCAGGACGCAGTAGCGTGCAGATGGCAGTGTAATTAGCATTGATTTAGCCTGACTCACTCAGGGCAAGGTCTTGATCGGCTGCAGCAACTCACTAACCTCCAAATCTCTTGATGGGTGAGCGCGGGGAAAGATCGAAGCTCATTTTCCTTTCTCTCACTCTCTCTATATTTGTCTTTTACTGTTAGCCTGACATGTATAATAACCAGGATGTGGACTGGAATAGTTATGGCATGATTGTGATCAAACTTAACTTTATTTTTCTCATCATGTGACGCATATATTTTGTAGATTAAAACTCTATATAAAGAACTGTGACTGATCAGTTGCAGCAGTTTTTCCACACAAAAAATACAAAGACACTGCAAGTAACTCATTAAATTAAACATTTTTGTTTATGCATAAAGACTGAAATAGTATAATCTTGTAAAATGTACATTGCAAAATTTATTAAAATAAGAAAATAATTCCAACTTCAATATTTCATGCATGTTTCCAAAAGTTTAAAAGTTTGGGGTTAGTAAATCTTACTGACAATTTTTATTATTTAGAAAAAAATTATTTTATTTAGCACTAAACTGATCAAACATGACAGCAAAGACATAATGTTACAACAGATTTCTATTTCAAATAATTTTGTTGTTTTGAACTTTCTATTCATCAAAGAATCCAGAAAAAAAGCATCATAGTTTTCACAAAAATATTAATATTTTCAACATTGATAATAATCAGAAATGTTTCAGCAGATCAGCATATTTGAATGATTTCTGAAGGATCATGTGACACTGATGCTGAAAGGTCAGCTTTGCATCATAGGAATCAATTACATTTAAATAAGCAGTTCTTTAAATTGTAATAATATTTCACAATATTGTGATTTGATCAAATAAATACAGCCTTGGTGATCAGAAAATACTTCTTTTAAAAACATTTAAAATCTTACCGATCCCAAACTTATGAATACTACTTTTATCTATTTGTTTGGCATGCAACTATATACTATGCTGGAATCAGTGTTTATCTTGCAGGTCATTCGGCATGTACACATTATCACAATGAAACAGAGATATTAGACTCTTTAAATTCTGGTCATCTGTCATGATTCATTATATTTAGGGTTGATTTGCATAATGCACAAAGAAATCAAATTATATTACCATAATGTATTTGATTACACTTGTTATTAGCTCTGAGTGACAGTGATTTAGCAAACAGGTTGATTTAAGGTTAATAGTGTCTGTCACCGACCCAGCAAGAGAGTGTCAGTGTATTGATTGGTTTTTAAGTTCCTTTCCTCTCTCTCTCTCTCTCTCTCTCTCTCTCTCTCTCTCTCTCTCTCTCTCTCTCTTTAATGTGAGAACATTTTATGTGTAAAAGGCCAAAAAACAGCACCTTTAAGGAAAATATATAGTTCCATCTGTATCTCCTCTGAACAGCTGCACTATGGTGATGTATAAAATTAATGCTATGTAGTTGTTCTCATATGAAATGGTGAAATTGGTTGCTCGTTCTATGATATCGTCCAGTACGTACTGCTCACACATCTCTGGCTATTAATCTTTGAAAGCTGAAAATGAGCATTCCAGCAAGTAATATATTATTATGTTCCAGAAGAGACACTGCTAATGTCTCACCTCATCCTCATTAAGAGCTTTGTGTGTTTTGCACCTTTTATTGTCCCAGAGAATTTAATTTCATTGACAGGGCTAATGCTGGTAACCTGGCACGGCCGCATTAATTCATGATAATTACCTGTAGAAGGGCAAATAAAGAAGAAATAATGGTCAGCGCGATCATCGGTTTCCCCCTGGAATGGCCTACATTTTCATACAGGAAGTCTCTCGTTCGCGGGCTGTTGACTGGGACCTCCAGTTAAGTATAAATTAGCCTGTCCTTGACTAGCAAAACACAGGGAGAAATCATTGAAGCAAATTAGACTATTAACATTGTAAAGAGCGTTTACGTTGAGGATCAATAGAGTCTAGTCTCTTTTAGAGGACCCTGCTGTGTCCTAAAGCCATCAGAGAGAGATTATGACTCAGTCTATTCATTACACGCAGATGGACCGATAATTATCGACACCATCCACACTGATAATTAAACTAGAGTCCGTCTTAGAAGAGCCAGAGGTTTTCATTTATGCATTTGTTAATTCCTTAGTTTATACCTGGGGCTTAGTTTACAGCAGCACTTGATTTATTTGTTTTGTTTTATAAATAAATGCATGCATTTATTGATTTATGTATGTACTTATTACTAAGTATAACTTATTAGTATCATGGTGCACCGATGGCATCAGATGTTATTGTACTGAACAATTACTATAGTCATGTCATGTTATTTGCATACCATTAAAGCATCAGTAAGACTTTTTAAATATAATTTAATACTTTCATTCAGCAAAGAAGCATTGAATTGATCAAAAGTGACAGTGAAGACCTTTGTAATGTTACAAAAGATTTAGATTTCAAATAAATGATGTTCTTTTTTGACATGCTGAAAAATAAAATGTATCACAGTTTCCACCAAAATCATGTGACACTGAAGACTGGAGTAATGATACTGAAAATTCAGCTTTGATCACAGGAATAAATTACAGTTAAGAAATAGAAAGCAGTTATTTTTGAAATTGTAATAATATTTCACAGTATTACTGGATATTATTATTATTATTTTTTTTTACATTTTTTATCAAATAAATGCAGCTTTGGTGAGCATAAAAAGGCTTCTTTCAAAAACATTTAAAACGTGTTACAGGCAGCCTGTCTTTTGAGTGGTAGTATAATTCAAAGAAATAATATAATCACGATACCTGTCCTAAAACATGGTCAGGAAACTTAATTCTAGTGACTTTTATTTTGCATTACATATTCTTTTATGGTTCATTGGTTAGGTAAAGCTAAAACTGTCCTTTTGAAATTATATAAAATATACCTATGAATTTTAAGTAAAACGTTATTGTAGTTGAAGCCACTTTCATATTTTGTGTCATTCAAACATTATAATATCCAAAAATTGCCTCCAGAATCATCTTAACTGCAGTATAGGACCATCAGTTGGTGGTACAAGATAAAAGTCCTTTCAGTGATGCGTCTCTTATGAGACCGGCTAGTGATCCTAGTTGATCTAATCTGTTGATGTTCTTTGTTATCTAGACCACGTGTTGTCACCTAGTTGAGACAAATTACATTTCGACATCCATGTCAGACTAGAGATGTGCGGGGGGATTAAATAAATTATGTTTTCATTATCTCCTGTTATTCTCCAGGCCGCCCTGTCCACCGAGCTCAAGCACTAAATCACAATGAATGGCTGCCTCCGCCTGCGTCCGTCACAATAATGCCTCCAAATGGGAATAAAATGGCCTTTCCCCTTCATTTGTTGTTATGCCAAAGCGCTAACCCTAAAGTGACCGTGGCGGTGGTGGAGGGGCTTTTGGGGGACAGGGCTCTGTCTGAATGCTGAATGCCGTCTGTTCTCCATATGGCTGTATTGTGTTTATATTGCTGCACGCTTCTGGCTCGCAGCTACAGAATCAACTGCAGCTTTCACTCACACTCACACACACACACACACACACACACACACGCACACACACACACACATGCACACACAGACAGAGCGGCTTACAGGAGTACATGGGAAATGCACCAATACTTGTACTAATCTATAAGACTTTGTGTGCTTTTATTTTTTGGAAGTCTAATTAATTTTCCACAATAACATGCTTTAAATCTTTAAACATAAACTACAGAGTATCTAATGCAGAAAGTTTAGAATAAGTGAAGTAGTGATTTCTTGATTATACAGAACTGTGATTAAAGACAATGAAACACCAGGTAACAGATTGCATTGAAAGTTAAATTTAGAAGAAAACAACCTTTTTAAACATAAAACATACTAGAAAACATACTAGAATAATTGGATTTAAAAAGTCATTTTATGCAGTGTATTTCTTCATCAGGTCTATGTATACTTTACCATGAGATTTGATTAAATTTTTTGCCATTCTTCATGTGTTAATTGCTTCATAAAACAATTACACATGCCGCTTTTTTTTTTTCCTCAGAATTGATTAGTTTGGTTTCATAGATATTAACCTATAAAAATATGTAAAAACTTGAATAAAGTAAACATCAATAATCAAAATAAATGATAATAATATTTCTGGAACCAATTTGCAATAAGGACATTTTATAATAATCATTTTAAAGATGTAGAATGCTTAAAAGTTCATTAGTTTAATTAGTTTAATTAATTTCAGAATTCTAGTCAGAAATGTTAATATATTTTTAGTATTTATTTTCAGGGAACCTAATGTCTATAAAAAAAAAGAAAGAAAGAAAAGTTAAATAAAGACAAATTGTTAACTGAAATAAAATATCAAAACAAACTTTAAAACTAAATTTCATATAGTTGCCAAGGGAACATTTCTCTTTTTTGTTTTTGTTTAACTTGATTTATTTAAATACTAAACCTAAAATTAATAAAAAGTATAGACATATTACTAAAATTTTAACATTCAAACTATTAATAAAAACTATGCAGTTTGGCACACATAATGTTCATCTATATACAAATGATGTACCTTTATAAAAGTAATTGATAATCATACTACAGCTTTTTCTTTCTTTCTTTCTTTCTTTCTTTCTTTCTGTGCCTTCATTTTATTATTTTCTTTTTATTATATTACTTCGCTCTCCTTGCTGACTTTTCCGGACTTTTCCGCTCTGCACTCAGTGTGCAGAATAAATAGTTTTGAGCCGGCTCACTATACACCGAGGGTCCGCCGTGCTCGGGCCCCGCAGCGCTCAGGGGTCACCTGCTCAATGAATATGAAGGTGCTTCCTATTACAACTCTGTCAAAGACAAATAACAAAGGGGGGCTAAATGAAATGCTACATTGCACCATTTTGTGGAGGACAAGAGACATTTTCAGCTTGGCTGCTTGCGTACTCGCCTCATGGCCGGCCCTGGAAAACCACTTTGTTTGACCCTAAGGAGTGAGAATTGACAAAGTAAGCCGGGAGCATTTGTTTCATCTGCTAAGTCAAAGATTGAAAATGATTTCCCAACGTGCCGTCTGAGGATCCCGTGAAGGGGGTCATCAATTATTTCCTGCAACGTGTCGGAGTGCAGTAGCTGTTTCACAGAGCGCAGAGTTTTCTGCAGGGGAGATCAGTGACTCTGAGAGCTGTACCTTATTGAAGGAACAGGGAAAAAGCAGGCAGACTGAGTTCATGTATTCACAGGTGCATGCTTTCATCCACTGCATCTTTTGCTTCTTTTCCATGATTGCATCTTTTTCACCCACCTCTTATAATTTTATCATCAAGATGCAACGATGAAACATTAAATTTGTTTATTTGAAGATTTAGTACAGGGTCAAAAAGTCTCAAACTTGGACATTGATTTTGATATGTTTATAATTTGTTTGCTGATAATAACTTTAAATAAAAAAAAAAAGTTTTATGAGCTGTGTTAAACAATGCATACAAGTTATGATGCAAAATTTTGAATAATTTATTATTTCAGATTTGTATTAAATTAGAATTCAAACCAGGATTATTGTAATTAACTAAAACCATAAAACCCATTTTGTTCCTTGAAATAACACCCTTATGACTAGTTTTGTGGTGCAGGGTCACATTTGGTCTTTTTATCAAATCTGAGCAGCTTGAGAACTCTGGAGGATAAACGTGAAATTACTAGGGTCTTTTTCTCAGGAGATAAATTAGAGAAGCAGAAGACATTGGATTTAATCACATTGCTGTCTAAGTGAAGCAATAGAGGATAGAGATTTTAAAGAGCTCTCGTCTGTGATTCTTGGTTTGTACGGGTCACATTCATGTTATCTGGAAGCAAACATTAGCGTCTCGTTGTCAAACTGCGTGAAGCAGCACAGGTTTGTTCTGTTTTCGCTGAGAGAGCAGAGACTGAAGCGCTAAGTGCTAGTTCTGTGTGTAAATGGCTTTTTAAATTGGAGCCCTTTTTTCTGTTTAAGAAGTGTGCACAGCTAATTTGTGGATCTCCAGGCTCTGTGGCCCGGCCTGGCAGTGATTTATGGCCTGGTCCAGACACAAATTGACTTGTATGCAAGAAATGCAAATGGAAGTTGGACATTTGATGGAGAAGCTCGTTCCCGTGCTTTAATGTTTTAAATTAACCACAGAAACTTGTGCAGCCCTTGCTAAACGTAGCCCTCCCTCTCTCCAGCCCCAAACATCAGATGAATCATAAGTTAATTTATTATACAAACAACCATATTGCTCCAGATTTGCAAGGATCAATGAGTTTGATGAAGAGGTTTCATTTTAGGAAATAAACCTGCAAAATTAGCCCTGGAATAGGGTAAATATATAAACTGATTTATGCGAGGTGTAGAACACTGCTTTCTTTTCAAAATTATACACATATTCCTCCAAAAATATAACAGAATTAAATTCTAATTTAACAAACAGGCTGTTTGTGCCAAAATTCACAAAAATAAATGGATCAATGAATGTATTTTAAAATGTTTCATTTATACACGTTTTAAATGTCTAAATAAGATATCATTCAGTGTTTTTATATGGCTTTTTAGAAGTCAATAATGTGTAGGTTGTTAGCTAAAACTGAAAAAAAAAAGTTACTTGAGGTAAAATAAACGTTAACCCTCTCTCTCTCTCTCTCTCTCTCTCTCTCTCTCTCTCTCTCTCTCTCTCTCTCTCTATATATATATATATATATTTAATAAATAAATGCATCAATTAGTATTTAATAAATTAAGGAGTAATAAATACTGTAGACATATAAAAAAAACTAAAAGAAAATATAAAAATTAAATATAATTTAAAATAGTAGTATATCATTAATATTAAAATAACACTGGGTAGTATCATCCTAGGATTGTAGTTTATTATTATTATTATTATTATTATCAATTATAAAATAGTATCACAATTTTAATATTAAAATGTTTTATGGTAAAAATCACTGAGCAATTTCATTTTATTTGACAACCTAGCATATAATCAGCTGCATAACTTCATAAACTTCATTTTTTTTTTTTTTTTTTTTTTTTTTTGGGGATTTAAAGTATCCCGGTGTGTTTTGAGGGTGAGAAGGGCATTCAGTAGGGTTTAAACCCTCTCAAAAGCCTCTTCATTCCCTCTGGACCATCATTAAATGTTATTCCATCAATGCACAGACACTTTACAAGCTGCTCGTTTTGTAATGCTATCATGTTTGCCCCAGAGATACTCGGGAGCTTTTGTGCTGCTCTCGGCGGGTCTGTTGCCACGGATCTATATGGTCTTTTAAAATACTCGACAGGGGGTGTTTGATTACCCTGATGTATTCAGAGAGTCTGAAAGGGACAGAAATCCAGGGAACAGAGCATGCGCATATAAAGGAGTGTCGATTTCCCTTATTGGCTTAATATGCAAGAGCGCCATTTTTGGTTGATTGATGTGAAAAGTGTAACATTATGATTCTATGATGTTTTTATGCAGTAAAATGTGCACCATGAAGCAAAGCACACTGTACATAATACTATTTCCCACAATGCAATGTGCATGATTCAACCATAATGCGAGGATTTGCACAAACCTGAATAATACAATGAATGAATGTTGTGTTGAGAATAATCCTGTACACAAAACATTACATTCTGATTTCACTAATATTACAGTAGTGAAGTATTTTGTAAATTACGTTTCTAATACTTACTGCTGTGTGTGTGGTAATATTGCACAAATATGCTTAACATATGAAAATATAATACATGCACAGCAATTATATTCTTT
Source organism: Cyprinus carpio (assembly GCF_018340385.1). NCBI lineage: Eukaryota > Metazoa > Chordata > Actinopteri > Cypriniformes > Cyprinidae > Cyprinus > Cyprinus carpio. Next base: position 24,033,573 of record NC_056608.1, read on the forward strand.
ATTTTTTTTATATTTTTTTATTTTTACTTTTTATATGCCACATTTTTTATAATAATAATAAAACTATTAACCTTAAAACATTAATATGCAATGTTATTAGAGTTTTACATATATTAGATATTTAGTTTAGATTTCATGGACTGTATATTCTATCAGAAATATGTAATTTGAAATGAATTAATAAAATAATGTTTCACACAAAATTTAATGTTTTATTTAACACAAACATAACACCAGTAAAGCATTTTATACATTAGAAATGCTTCTATTAGTAACTCTACTACTGTATGTGGTAATATTTCACAGATATGTTTTGCATATTAAACTATTATGTACACATACACACAGCAGGTTATTAGCATTTTTATCTGCTGTAACATGGGCAATGTGTCTCCCATACTGAAACCAGACCTTTTCTAACACAGGGCCTCAGGCCATGAGAAGACAGAGCATACACACACACACACACACACACACACACACACACACACACACACACACACACATGCTGATATTTAAAAGGATTTTATGCAGTGAGACCATTTCAATATCAGATCTAGTGCTTAAGTACACGGCCCAGATGACTCAGATTCAGGAAACCCCAGCTGACAGATTCCACATAACACAAGAGGAACAGAAGCCCAGCTGAAGGCTTCGAGTCTTCAGGGACATTTTCCCTCAAAAATCCCTGCAACTCTCCTTTGCAAATTCATATTCAACAAACATGCATTTGGTTTTATTGTATTATTCAGGTTGGTGCAAATTATTCATTCCTCAATCTGGAAATGGAAGGTCAAGTCATGAGCGTTGCATTATGGGAAACAGTGTCCTTTGATGTACATTTTACTGCGCAAAAAGCATTACAAAGTCACATGGTTTTACACTTTCAAGGAAATCAACATACAAATGGTGCACTTATACAATGAACAAAGGTGTAAGATTTACTTGAACAATTTTCACTCAGAAATTGCTAGAAAATGGTACAAATAATTACAAAGAAATGACAAGCAGCAGAAAAGACAGAAATGTACTGCAATAATATTTATTTACAAATAATAATAATATTTTACAGTGTACTTAAATATGCATAAAGCTATGGGATGTAACATAAAAATTACTAACATAGCAAATTGTGATAAATCACTTGAAGAAGCAGTGCTCATTGCATAATATAGATATTATTTGTTTGTTTGTTTGTTTGTTTGTTTAAATTATTTAAAATGTTTATTTAAATTGTTTATTTATTTAAATCATTTGATTGATTGATTGTAGTGAGTTATATAATCAAAAACAAAAAAAGTTTAATAACTATTTAATAACTGTATGGAATTAATTACTATAATATAATATACTACTAATACTAATATAATATACTGTACTATAATAACTATAATATAAGTTAAGATACATTTCCAGGGATGTTATTTATTTATTTATTTATTTATTTATTTATTTATTTTACTTTTATGTGCCACATCTCGTTTCCTGTTGTGTGATGTAACTGCAATTTTATCTAATTCTTAAAAAAAAATGACAAAAAAAAAAAATGTTTAATAGACTTTCTGTAATCATTTCATAAAAGCAATAAGGCACTCATTGTCTTGCTGTATTGTAACACCGCTCACATCTGAAATATCACCTGATTCGTCAGTCAGTTCCCCTGATGTTGTTGTTTACATCATAGTAATCACGGCTAAACTGCTGATCTGTAAAACCATTTCAAGTAAACACACCCTGCGAACGCACCAAAACTAACTTTGAACCCCAATAAGCGCACTGCTCCTGCTGCGACTCGTTCACACTTTAATGTCCTCTTATTTGAGTGAAACTTTTCTGTCTGTCAACAGAAATAAAGCTATAGGGATCTTCATCGCCTTTTGCACAGGCCCATTGAGATAACCATTAACCAACACACACTCTCGCTGTTTCAGGATAGCGGTAATAATAATAATCCAGAAATAAGTCCTGGAGTTTGGGCTAGTTAATCGTGTGCTTCCTGGAGGGGGCCACATTAACAGTAAGTGAGTGTAAGTGACAGAGATTGGCCTAAGTACAATCCCAGCGTGGGTCCGGTTTTTGGCTCTAATTCACATCTGAATGAAATCACCCCCGCTAAGATCTCATCAGTGTTATTACCCCCGCGTTTACCCTACGTTTATACCATTGTCCGCCAGCTTCCCGTGGCTGCATGCGTGGGGTTGTAGATGTTTTAACTCGCCATTATCTCACGTTCCGTTGAAGATGTGCCTTAATGTCGATGCAGTGATTTGGGGCGGGGGGTGCATGAGATGCTTCTAGTTTTAAAGAAAGAAGATTAGCACCAAAAGATTAGTGATATGGCTGTTTGTTAAAGTTTAGCAGTTTTGGAAATATGATTACTGCAATGCGGTGTTCAAAACGAGGAGTATTAGAGGGAGTCACGGACCCCCAAAGAGGTTAAGAGACCCCATGAATGAGCTTCGAATCATTGCCCTGACATAACATGATTGTTTTAGCTTGTCCAATCTTTCTTCGGTGATTTAAAATTCAAGCAGTGAAGAATTTACAGAATGAAGATGAAGTTGCAAATTGTCTATAAAAGTGAGTTTTACCAAACCAAATGGGCTCATTCCTGTTATATAGGATGCTCCTTGTTGGAAATTACAAACATTTTTAGCCCAATTGACCATTAAATAGTTTTGATGGTGCACAAGAACAGTACAGATTTAAGTAAGGTCCATTTTTTTAAAAATAAAAATAAAAATAAATAAATACATTTATTTAAGCATACTCCAGATACTTGAAATGTCTTGCACTGCAAGACAGATATTATACAGATATCATACAATCCTTATTAATAGTGATATTAAAACACATTTTAGGCATACTATTAAGAAATGTGCATTGTGCAAAAAAGAAATATTCCAAATAAATTTTAAATATAATTTTATATCAGTAAGTCTTAAGTGATATGTCAATAAATATGTTAATGGATTTGAAGCATATTTAAGTAAATGTGTTTTGAATAAGGTTTGGCATAGGTGTTTTTTTTTTTTTTTTTTTTTTTTTTAACTAGCAGAGTTGAGCAGATGTAGTGCGGTTTTAATTGTGATTTTTGTGCATTCTTCAATCTTTGGTCCTCTTTCATGATGGATTCAAGTGGATTGCTTAAGTCAGTGTTTCTGTGTTGGAAAAAAAATAACTTAAATTATACTTTTCTAATATTGCTGTTGATGCCATTTTATAAAAGTAGTACTTTTAAAGGCTTCTTGTTTTTTTCTTATGCTCTAAGAAACAATTGGTACATTTTTGTACAGTACTTCTAAAATGTGAATAGTAAACAATTTTTGGACGATCAACTGTATTGGACTCCAGGCTGTCACAGAAACTCGTCCATCCCCACCACGTTTCTTTAATTCATTCTTCAGTAAAGATGCCTCTCACGGATTGCTGCTCTCGCTCAGATAAATTGATCTGTCGGGTCACCTACGGCGCTGACTCTTCGATGGCGGGACAAACAGAGAGGCCCAGAGCAAAGCTATCTTAGAGCAATATCAATAAAACTCTACAGTATACACCCACTGAGCTGTGTACACAGCCACAAGACTGCGCACCAGCCCTCAGCTCCGATGAAATTGTTGTGCAAAATCATTGGGCCATGACCGACAAAATGGGGTATAAATGTTAAATACAGTCAGATATTAGGCACAAGTGCATTAGAGGAGCTTTTCGACCAACAAACACGAGCTGACAGAATTTCTCTCAGCTCCTAAAGCCTCTCTGACACTTATTTGGTCAAATTATCCAAGAACAGACATATTGCAACCGTACTGTCATTTAAACTGAATACTACAGGAATGGGTTGGAAAAAATAACAGGGTAGCATGGTAATATTTCTTAATGAACTTCATATGAGGGCTTTTCCTTAGCAAATACTGTATTATCTGAGACTAAATGTGAATAACTTTGTTAATTCAGTGTAGACTTAAAGTTTAAGACTTATAAAACTTGGTTGGCGTGACAGTGGACTTCATGACAGTTATGGCCTTTAGAAGCACATCAAGGGACTTCTCGTCTGATTTGTTGCAACTCAGCAGTACTTGTCCCGTTAATGCATTTTTAATATCCTTAATGACAGCAAAAGAATGATCTAATTAAGGTTTGGAAAAATGCTGACTGGCACTCTTTTTGGAGAACATCTTAATAGCGCTTCCCACAAATTAACATTATCTTAATGAACAGACTGCCTTCAAGGTGTTCTTGATCAGGTTTATTCAAGTATTAATATAATAAATGAATTGAGCAGAATATATATATATATATATATATATATATATGAGCAGATATATATATATATATATATATATATATATATATATATATATATATATATATATTTTTTTTTTTTTTTTTTTTTTTTTTTTTTTTTTTTGGTTAAATGTGGCAATCTTATATTTTTTCTTTCCTTATTATTTTTTTTTTAACAGCAGGCTATTAACAACTTTAGCAATGTGCACATTTTATGAATCATTTAAGGTATATGAAACGATCAAATTAATGATCAAGTCAATTTCCGTGTATTTATAATAATTAATATTAGTTCAAATATATCATCACATTTTTAAAGCTTTTGTCAGTAACACATTACAATAAGGTAAGGTCCCATTTGTTAACTACTGTATATTTAATGCTTTAACTAACAATGAGAAATACATTTGTTATAGTATTTTTTAATCTTTGCTGCTGTTATTTAAAAAAAATACAACTGTTCATCATTAGTCCATGTTAACTCAGGTCCATTAAATAATATTAATACATACAATAGATTTTAATAATGCATTAGCAAATGTTGTAAATATTAGTAAACTGAAAATTGATTTCAAAATTGAAATCAACATTAACTAAGACAAATATATGGTTTAGAGGAAATTTTGATTATTAGTTTGTTAGCTAATGTAGTTAAGGAATGTTAACAAATAGAAGCTTGTTGTAAAGTGTTGCTCATTGTAATTTGTCAAACAATTAATTGCGATTAATCACATCCAAAATAAAAGTTTTTGTTTACATAATATATGTGTATGTACTGTGTATATTTATAATGCAAATATATATACACACACAAACAGAATATTTACATGTATATATTTATATTCATATAATTTATATTATATATAAATATATTTAATATAAAACATAACATATTTTTCTTAACTATACATGCATGTGTGTGTATTTATATATACATAATAAATATACACAGTACAAACACACACACACATATTATTTAAACAAAATCTTTTATTTTGGATGTGATTAATCACGATTAATCGTTTGACAGCACTAATTATAATGTTTAATTTCCAGAATAATTGCAAAAAAAGTAGTCAGAACTCTTTAGTTTGTCACAGCCATGAACTATGATTGACTGTTAACTACTTACATGCACAAATCTTCTAAAAGATGATTTAGTCAATTTGCATATATGCATACAATTGCATACATACAGTATCAAAATCTAAACTAAAAGCCACAGAACTCCAGTTTTGATGTCTTTGGGATTTTAACCTGTATTTGTAAAGACGGATGTATGATATGGGCAGGTAAGATCCGGCCACCTTCGGTGCGCAGCAGCTCCAGTAAGAGAGCAGATATCCTTTAGCTAAATGTTTTATCTTACTCAGCGAAGGAGGGGCCCTCATGTTATTGATTAAAAACAGAAGGAAGAAGAATCCCACAGGCACTAAAAGGAACAGGCAATGATTAATGTCCCTCTCGGAAAAAAAGAAATTATATGGAATAAATTAAACTACTGCGGCAGCAAATTGAAAAATAAGGACGCAAATGAGGTTTGAATACTTAATATCTTTTGAAGAGAAATAGTCAATGAAGCACAAAAACGATGAGGGATTGGCAAAGAAATGTGATATTAGCACTAACGACCCAGGCAAGGTTTGCTGTACTGTCAGAATTCACCTGTCATATGTGATTTTACAGCAGAGCAGTAAAACACTGAGGAATATAGCATTGTGCTTATCAAGGAGATCTGCAATACATGCAGACAGCTATTCGCTTTAGCATTCTCATTCATCTCAATAGAAGATGCGGCTCCTGGAAATACACAAACGGCTCATCAGACATTTTAATGCTTGTCAATGGAGAAAGATGCTTTTTTTGTGGCTCAGAATCATGTAGTTACCACATCTGCCAGCAGAGGCAAACCAGCTTTAGTGTCTGTGCAAAACATACAGGTCTATACACAATAAAAACAAAATGAGAGTGCATAAACAATGACAGTGATATATATATATATATATATATATATATATATATATATATATATATATATATATATATATATATATATGTGTGTGTGTGTGTGTGTGTGTGTGTGTGTGTGTGTGTGTTTGTGTGTGTTATTAATTGTATTTACCAGTTTTACTTTAATTCAATTTAGTTATTTTAGTACTTCAAGTTAAACAATGAAAAATGTTAAGTTTTATTACGTTTTTATTTCAGTTAACATGTTTCAAGTAGCATTTTTTTTAAGTTACAGTGTTTAGTAAACTGCAATACATATCCCTGTTTAGAAAATATTAAAATATGTATTAAACATTACTGAATGTGAACAGATGGATCTGCATGTCCCTCATCTATCATGACAACCTTTAAGAGTTCCTCTTCGGTCCTCATGTTTTTTATGGTTTATAACAAATGATTTCTAATGCAAATGATTTATACAAGCCCGCAATAACTTATAGCGAATGATTCATATTTCATTGATGGTTATTCTTCTTTGTCTTTCCTTAAAAAGGTCAGCCTGTTAAAACGGGCCTTCGATACATCACACGCTGTCATCAGACAACTGCCTCAGTTCCTGTTGCACCATCTATTAAGTGTCGATGATGACACAGCTATCCCACAATGCACTTGCATCGTTTGATGCAGGAACGGTGATTCTCCAGTCAGGCATACGGTCCTAAAGGAAGTGTTAAAACCTTCGAGCGGTGTGTGACAGTGTGCCGTACGAGTGTGTGTGTGTTTGGTGCTTTATAGCCACACCCCATTACCTGAGACGGATGTTTGGTGGGGAGGGACATTAAAACACTGATCGGCCACATGGAACCTTTAATTAGCCTCATTCTGCAGCACACAGCCACACACTGATGCCTGCACATATGCTCCAAACCCACCACAGCACGACCATTCTGCTACACACACACACAGCATAGTGTTTTGAAATGTGTTTGTTTTTGCATGTGTTTGTCTTTTTTTTTTGTCACTATGTAGAGAGACAGTCACTTGCTTTCATTTGTTAGCAGTGAACCCATAAAACATCAATAAAATTGAAGTTAATTAAGGTATTTTATTCTTACAATGTGAGTCTTCATGAATTAGATTTAAATTTACTGAAGAAAAGAGCAATAGCAAAACAGTTAAACCGTTTCAAAAATGTTTCGGTTTTAGGCATTGCTTCTGTGAAATTGAAATAACTCCAACCAAACCGTGAAATATGTGGAAAATCTGCAAAATGATATTGCATGTTCTCTTGCGTGATACTTTTGTAGTGAAATGTCCAGTGCTAAAAGTGCATTCAATTTGATCCTAAACAGTGTTATTTTAGTGTCATTGATAGACTGTTTTATTCATATTTGAATTAGTGTTTATTTTTATTTATTCATTTTTATTTCAGTTTAAGTTTTATTCATTTTGTTGTATGATTTTGTATTTTTTTATGTCTTTTTATAATAGCTTTCATTTCAGTTTTGGTACTTTAGGTTAACTTAAAAGAAAAAGCTTAAATCAAATAAGCTTAAATATTGTAATATTTATTATTTATTATAGCTTAAATAAAATAAGCTGATTATTGTAAGTTTATTCTATTTCAATGTTTATTGCATTTATTTGTTTGTTAAGGTTTTTAGTTTTAACGAAAGTAACCATCATCTGAAATGAATGAATGGGAATCTGGCAACATTTTATTACAGAACATTGGCTATTGTATGTACAGTATCATGGCTGTTTGTAAATGAAATATCCTGTGGTGCTAAAAGGTTAATGCTCTAGTGTATTTGAAAATAATGTACCACCTACACTAAACCTAACTGATAGTGTTAAAAAAAAAGTGAGCCAAAGTGAGATAACAATGCTTTTGCTGGAGCAACTGTGCCTTTCTAGATTGCTTCTACAAGTCTTGAACTCTTTTATCGTGACTCGTGTTTCACACTTGTCATGCATAAGCTTTCTGTACCACAAGTGCAGTGCTGTACCAGGTGAGCTACAGAGCAAGCTTACTGTGTCAGAAAAGCCATACTGTACATACTGAGCTGTTTATTCAGATATAAAAATGTATTAGTTTACAACTCATACCTGTAAGAAGAGTTGTTTTGATTTGTCATAACATTGTATTGTGCAAGGAACCATAATCTGCCCGTGTAATCATAATTTGTGTGAAAAGGCAAAAAGGTTTTCTGTCCACTGTGTACTAGAGTCAACATTCACTTTCACGCTACTTTTAAGTGTAAAGATTTTAAATGAGAATCTGTATTTTGGCCTGAATTAATTGCTAAAACGCCATAAGAATCTAAAGTTTGGACAGATCACTCACTTTTATATTACAGCTATTTTCCACATTTTAGAATAACAGTAAAGTCTAGTTAAATCAAAGCTTTGTTATATTTAAGCTCCTTCAAAGTCACTATCCTTGACATCCCTCTCTTATAGGTGCATTCTGGGATGCTTTTTACACATTTTCGAAGGAGTTTATTCTACCTGGACACATGACTGCTTCAGCGTCTGCTCTTAAATTATATTTGTCTGCTTTACTAATTTCAAGGATTTAAGCATAAGCCTTTAGGCCAAAGGGTCTGAAGGATTATAGAAGCACATTCAATCAGGGGTATCTAAACTTTTGACTGGTTCTGTATATCTTCAAAGGGATAATATTTGAGATAATTCATGCAGTCACTTCTTGTACTCACAGTATATATCTGTTATGATATTTATGCCATAAAACAGTTCTAATTTGTGCTTTGTGGTTTATCAGAGATATAAAAACAAATGACGGCATCAAGATTTTTAGAGCAGAGTCTGAGGAATTCTGCTGTAAGTAGGTTTTATAGTTGTTCTAATGGGAAACTAAACAACACAATCACCATTAGCAAGACATTATGTGTCAATATACATCGTATTTAAAGACACCGCACACTTGCAAGGCTCGTGTATCAGGAATTTTAATGGATTCTGGCATCAGCTTCAGAGTTTATTATCATATAAAGCTTTGAACCAAAGAAGCAAAACAAACATGTAACACTTTTTTTGTATTAAATGACTTGTTACAAGAGGTTTTTAATACCTATGAAATCCTTTGAAATGACTGTAAATTTTATTGTTCCGACTTTTGATTGGTAGTCCATTACCATGAACTTCGTACTGAGTGACAACTTCAAATTAATTACTCACTTCTGAGATTTTATCTGTTGATGGACAATCTTCATTTAATAGTATACCAGCAGCTTTCTTACAGGAATGAGGTCTGTAAAATCCTGAGGTAAAAGTTAATTAGAAGGTGTCAGATTAAGTGGAGTGTATTTTACCAGCCAGCTGACTCTTTCATTAAAAAGAAAAAGAAAAGAAAAGCATGCATTTAACATCTATTGCTAAAAGTGAATCAGACTTGGTCTGGCGTATTGAGTGATATACAAATCTCAGGTTTTTTAGTTATGTTGACCTGTGAAATCACGTGTTTTGAATGAATATTTTTCTATATGCTTTGAATTTGTAATTCAAATTAAAATCACACAAATTTGAAAACAAAATTATGCTAGTGAATTTCAAAAACAGTTTAAAAGAAATGGCACCTGCACATATCAAACATGAAACAAGTGATAAGTAGATCAATTGAAATATTATTTATTTGTAAAACATACAACAGAAAGCAACTTTGGATTTCTTATTGTTTTACAGTGCAGATAATAATTAGTATTGTTTAGATTAAGTAAATTTGATAATCAGTGATCTATTTACAGATTTGATACATAGAACTTTTATTTAAAACAATATGAGATTATATCAAAGTTTGAGGTACACAGCATACAAAACAAAGTTAAAGACATTTAAACAAAATGTAATATAGTGCTCCACAGTCTTCCCTACAATGCTTTTTAATATATTTAATAAAGTATTTGATTTTGGATTCCCTGATTAGTGCTGAGCTGAGCTTTAGCTTATTGTGATGGCAGCAACTCTCTCTCTCCCTCTCTCTCTCTCTCTCACACACACACACACACACACACACACACACACACACGTAATTTGTGCATCGTACCTGAACATGTACAGTGGCTGATTTGGCCCACATTTCAGTTTTGCCCCATTGGTCTTGTGAGGTGATGGTAAAATGTCAAAGAGAAATGCAGCAATTTGCTTTCCACACAAAATAATCATGTTTCCCTCCAGAAACAAGGATATAGGATATTAAAGTGGATGCAAAGACAACATTTTCAAGTGAAAGCAGGTGCCTGAATGACAGCAACACTGTTTATTTGTTCTCATTCCCTGCCTTTCTGTTCCACACAGGATTTTGAAAGAACAAACCTAGAACATTCAGAGAGAGATATTATATACTGTACATGTGAAATAAATTGTAGCTTCACACTTTTTACTACTAGCAGAAAACACCCATTATTTAGTGCATTCTTTTTAGAAGAAGCAGCACATGCAGAGACTTTGTAAAGTAGAGCAATGCATTAAGCATTTTCCCTTCTACACAGTTGCATTCATCAGTGTCACACACACTGAGGGTTTATAAATCTAAATGCACTGAAGCATGCTGCTGTCTCCAGCCGCCTGTGACTCTCTATGGGAGAACGTGTGTATATTAGCCGTGGAAATTCCTACTGCAATATTGTCTAGTCTGACTGATAATAATAATACCAACTGTTTCTTTAACTTTCCAACTATACCTCATCGCTCTGACTAGGGCAAGCTGTCCAAAACAAGTTTTATTTTCTTGTTGATTTATCCTCTAATGATAAATGATAAAATAATTGAAGTTGTCTGCAAGATGATGATTTCTACATTGGCCAAAAAAAAAAAAAGTGTTAAACTTCACTGATAAACCCCACAATTAAACACAATAAAAATTATTTATTAAAAAAAATTGTGTACAAAAAACTTTAAAAGAATCTAAACATATGTATTATGCATTTTGCACATGAAGAGACAAAGAGAGAGAGAGAGAGATGAACACAAGTGAGCAGTACTGTTTTATCTCTTATTTTATATATATATATATAAACATATGTATTATGCATTTTGCACATGAAGACCCATACTGATACAACAAAGGTTCTCAACTGGTGTGTTGAAAAAATGAATCACAGTGTGTTCTGTTCCAAATCTTTAATTTTTCAGTGAAGTTTTGAGAAACTGTATCAGTACAGTAAGCTAATATTACTGACAAATTTTACTAATATTTTTCTAACAAATATCCCAAACATCATGGTATTCCACTTGAATCAGGTTTGTTTGAAAATACAAGAAGTCACAGCACCCTCTAGTGTCAAACTGAACAAATGCACACTGCTGTAGATGGTTTATCTTTGCTGCACAGGTCAATCTTCATTGCGGTTGTGCAGTCAGTCAGAGAACTGTGGGTAACATGAAGAGACAAACAGAGACTGTATTCACAAAAGCCTCCTTGATAACCATCCGGACTATTTCTGCAGAATGCAGCATGTAAAATTGTCTGCATATGCACTCAAAAGTCAGTAAAAAAAAGTAAAAAAAAAAAAAAAAAATATATATATATATATATAATATATATATATATATATATATATATATATATATATATATATATATATATATATATATATTGTATTAAATAGTAAGTAAGTAAAAATATATATATATATATATATTTTTTTATTTTTAACTATATCTTATAAAAATATTTTTATATATATTTTTTCTGTGTATATTTTGTGTCTTTTGTAGGAGAGATATTTTTTAATATATATATATATATATATATATATATATATATATATATATATATATATATATATATATATATATTACATAAGATTAACTAACCATGAATAATACATCTACAACATTAAGTTAAGTTTAATTTAACTCAAACATTGTTAGCATTAAATGTACTGTGAAAATGAACAATTTTATTTATTTTTTTAGAACATTGACAAAGATTTGTAAAAAGCTGTAAAATGTACTATACCTAATGTTAACAAATGAGACCTTGTTGTAAAGTGTTAACTGTTTTACTGTCATTTATCCAGAATTAGAGGTATTAGTGTATTTCTTATTGTCTTCTGAGCAAGTTTTCTGGTGATCTGATGTTCCAAAATTCAGAAACTGACTAGTTCCAAGCTGTGGATGTAAGAGTTTTAGAACATCATGAGCAGTAGTGTGATTCTCTGGTCTTTGATGCAGAAACCTGAGCAAGGTGAGATGGGATCAGTCCGTCAGGTGTGGATGTCCCACTGCTCTGTGACAGAGACAGAGTAGCTGTTCTGGACCCGTTCAGCCTCATAGGAAGCGTGACGGATCTCAAACAGTCTGGAGGGAGCATTTGAATTTTATTCAATGCTGGAGCAGACTCATGGGCCCGAGCCGACAGTCGCTTCCTCCTTAGATTTCTCTTCTGGTTTGTGGTTAAGGAGAGGGCTGCTGTCAGCTGAGGGCTTGGGAGTGAATTGGCCAGTGGGCTTGACAATGGAACTGCTTTACAATGGGCACGACTTCTGAGCGGTCGACTGGCTTGTGAGTGCAGCGGCCTCGATTTCCAAGCAGGTGGTCGGAGCCGTTGGTGCAGTATGTGGGGGTTCCTGGTGTGGGTTGAGCTGGGGAGACGCAGTGAGCTCCAGAGGGACCTGGACGACGAGACTTAATTTTCCTTTATTTCTTAAATGAAGGATGAGATTAACCAGCTCAATCAAGGGCGGAAAAAGATCGCAGCGAATATTCTCATCCTTCTCTTTTTTGGCCCGCCGTTGTGTCACAATTCACTAGATTGAATTGGAGCTTAGAATAAACTTCAACAAACTTTAATATTAATCCAAAATAAGAACAACTTCAGGAGCACAGGAAAACAGACAAGGAATGACATTTAACAGCAGTTGAAGAAACTTTTCTTCTTGCTTTATGGTGGCTCGCAGACTTATAAGTGAATTACCGCCACCTATCTCTCAAATGGACCATTGACATTCTATCTACAATCTCCTGATTAACCTACCAACCCACATTCAAACACCCTTGATTCTTGTTCCCTCTACAAAGAAACTCTGAACAGAACAATCCTTAAATACACAACTTAATCAGGGAAAAACGAGACACACCTGAAATCAAATAGAACACAATCGGGGAACAGGAACAGGAAGACCAAATATGAGCATAGGAAAACACAAAGGAAAAACTAAATCAAAAGGTACGTGGGACACGAGGGAAACAAAACAAAACACACAGAACAATCCTTGGGTGTGACACCTGCATGCCATGTGAGGAGTTACTAATAATTAAAATGTTCACCGTTTATTGTAAGTGGAAGTCAATTTATTTTGGATAGATGCTTTTGAAATTTTATAGACAAGGAAACGCAAACACTCATTACATATTTTGAACACATTTCTCAGTTCCACAAAATTTTATCTACTCAAGGCTGTAATTTCTATCCCTTAAATTATGCATTTATGAATGGGCATTATTCATGCAACCAATCATGTGCACGCATAGCTGGGGTGTCTGTTTTAATTGGTTGGAGTTCAGAATAATGATCTATTGATGAGATTTTGAATACTGAAGAAGAAAGATCAACGGAGCAGAAATGAGATAGCGAATCCCAGTCTGGAATGACTGACAGCTCTCAGCTAACATGTCTCTGAATTCACAGTACTTGCATCTCAAAAATTTTTGTATTAGAAATAAGGGGATGCTCCTCAGTCTCCACATTTGTGCACAAGCATTGATTAACAAGAAAACTAAAAGAAATACAACTGATCTCTATGTGTGTGTGTGTGTGTGTGTGTGTGTGTGTGTGTGTGTGTGTGTGTGTGTGTGTGTAGCGAGGCATCACATTTTGATTAAACATTTGAACGTGAAGTACATTTATATATACATAATAAATAAACACAGTATACACACCTATGTTATGTACTTTTATTTTAAATGCAATTAATCGTTGCCCAGCACTTTTGGCTAATTTTGAGCTGCAGACAAAAAAAAAAGTGAAAAATGTAGATTTTGGTTGAATTTCAGGTTTCCACAAATATGAGTACATTAAGCCCTTGTATAGTGATCCCAATGCTCCAAATAGTAATTAAACATCTAAAATTAATTAACAATAACTTTTATTATTATCATTATCATTATTATTATTATTGTGTAATGAACACACTGATGTGATTTTTACATTTTACATGCTTTGTAGTGTTATACATTCTGATTTTTATATTTTTCATTATTTTTATTGTTGTGTATTGTGCAGTTTTGTTTGATTTTGTGATACTTTCTGTTGTAGTGTCTTTTTTTAAGGTGCTTTTGGTTGTTGTGATGCTGTCTGTTGTTATTGTTGTCTCTGCTGTTGTACTTTCTGGTATAGTGGTACCAGAGGTTGTACTTTCTGTTGTTGTCTCAGTTGTGGTGCTTTCAGCTGTTGTTGAAGTTTCTGCTGTTGTACTTGCTAAAGTTGTGGTACCAGTGGTGGTGCTTTCTGTTGTTGTAGTATCGATTGTGGTGCTGTCTGTTGTCATTCTTGTCTCTGTTGTTGTACTTTCTGGTGTTGTGGTACTGGAGGTTGTACTTTCGGTTGTTGTCTCAGTTGTGATGCTTTCAGTTGTTGTTGAAGTTTCTGCTGTTGTACTTTCTAAAGTTGTGGTACCGGTGGTGGTGCTTTCTTTTGTTGTAGTATCGATTGTGGTGCTTTCTGTTGTTATTGTTGTCTCTGCTGTTGTACTTTCTGGTGTTGTGGTACCGGAGGTTGTACTTTCTGTTGTGGTGCCTGTGGTTGTACTTTCTGTTGTTGTCTCAATTGTGGTGCTTTCAGTTGTTGTTGAAGTTTCTGCTGTTGTACTTTCTGGTGTTGTGGTACCGGAGGTTGTACTTTCTGTTGTTGTCTCAGTTGTGATGCTGTCTGTTGTTATTGTTGTCTCTGCTGTTGTACTTTCTGGTATAGTGGTACCAGAGGTTGTACTTTCTGTTGTTGTCTCAGTTGTGGTGCTTTCAGTTGTTGTTGAAGTTTCTGCTGTTGTACTTTCTAAAGTTGTGATACCAATGGTGGTGCTTTCTGTTGTTTTAGTATCGATTGTGGTGGTGTCTGTTGTTATTGTTGTCTCTGCTGTTGTACTTTCTGGTGTTGTGGCACCAGATGTTGTACTTTCTGTTGTTTTAGTATCGATTGTGGTACTGTCTATTGTTATTGTTATCTCTGCTGTTGTACTTTCAGGTGTTGTGGTACCCGAGGTTTGTCCTTTCTAGATTGGTAGTACCGCTGGGCTTTCAATTGTTATTGAAGTTTCTGGTGTTGTACTTTCTAAAGTTGTGGTACCGATGGTGGTGCTTTCTGTTGTTGTAGTATCGATTGTGGTGCTGTCTGTTGTTATTGTTATCTCTGCTGTTGTACTTTCTGGTGTAGTAGTACCAGAGGTTGTACTTTCTGTTGTTGTCTCAGTTGTGGTGCTTTCAGCTGTTGTCGAAGTTTCCGCTGTTGTACTTGCTAAAGTTGTGGTAACGGTGGTGCTGCTTTCTGTTGTTGTAGTACCGATTGTGGTGCTGTCTGTTGTTATTGTTGTCTCTGCTGTTGTACTTTCTGGTGTTGTGGTACCAGTGGTTGTACTTTCTGTTGTGGTGCCTGTGGTTGTACTTTCTGTTGTTGTCTCAGTTCTGGTGCTTTCAGTTGTTGTTGAAGTTTCTGCTGTTGTACTTTCTGGTATAGTGGTACCAGAGGTTGTACTTTCTGTTGTTGTCTCAGTTGTGGTGCTGTCTGTTGTTATTGTTGTCTCTGCTATTGTACTTTCTGGTGTTGTGGTACCGGAGGTTGTACTTTCTGTTGTTGTCTCAGTTGTGTTGCTTACAGTTGTTGTTGAAGTTTCTGCTGTTGTACTTTCTAAAGTTGTGGTACCGGTGGTGATGCTTTCTGTTGTTGTAGTATCAATTGTGGTGCTGTCTGTTGTTATTGTTGTCTCTGCTGTTGTACTTTCTGGTGTTGTGGTACCAGTGGTTGTACTTTCTGTTATGGTGCCTGTGGTGGACCGGTGTTTTTTTATCTCAGTTGTGGTGCTTTCAGTTGTTGTTGAAGTTTGTCTCTGCTGTTGTACTTTCTTTTTTTTTATGGAAGTTATACTTTCTGTTTTTGTCTCAGTTGTGGTGCTGTCTGTTGTTATTGTTGCCTCTGCTGTTGTACTTTCTGGTGCTGTGGCCCCGGAGGTTGTACTTTCTGTTGTTGTCTCAGTTGTGGTGCTTTCAGTTGTTGTTGAAGTTTCTGCTGTTGTACTTTCTGAAGTTGTGGTACCGGTGGTTGTGCTTTTTGTTGTTGTAGTATCGATTGTGGTGCTGTCTGTTGTTATCGTTGTTTCTGCTGTTGTACTTTCTGGTGTTGTGGTACCAGTGGTTGTACTTTCTGTTGTGGTGCCTGTGGTTGTACTTCCTGTTGTTGTCTCAGATGTGGTGCTTTCAGTTGTTGTTGAAGTTTCTGGTGTTGTACTTTCTAAAGTTGTGGTACCAGTGGTGGTGCTTTTTGTTGTTGTAGTATCGATTGTGGTGCTGTCTGTTGTTATTGTTGTCTCTGCTGTTGTACTTTCTGGTGTTGTGTCACCGGATGTTGTACTTTCTGTTGTTGAATCAGTTGTGGTGCTTTCAATTGTTATTGAAGTTTCTGGTGTTTCTGGTGTTGTGGTACCGGTGGTGGTGCTTTCTGTTGTTGTAGTATCGATTGTGGTCCTGTCTGTTGTTATTGTTGTCTCTGCTGTTGTACTTTCTAGAGTGGTGGTACTGGTGGTGGTACTTTCTGTTGTCGTAATGTCTGTTGTGGTCTCTTTGGTAGTACTTTCTGGAGTTGTGGTGCCAGTAGTTGTACTTCCTTTTGTTGTGGTCTCCATTGTGGTGCTTTCTGTTATTAAATAATAGTAAAACATTTACCAAACTTTGTTTAGCACTATTGATACATACATTTCAGCTCATAGTGCTTAACAAGAAATAAAAAAAAACTACAAACAAAAATAAAAACTTGCCACATTGACACTGCAACTTCACACAATAATTAAAACTGAGATCAGCATGCTTTTTCATATTTTAAAAAGAGTTGTCTTGACTTTTTTTTCTTTTTTTTTTTTAATATGAAAGAGTGAAGCCTTTCTAATTTAAATTGGTTGAAAGTTCCAAATTTGGGTTGTTTAGTGGCTAAAAAGATCACCACAGGGTCACTTAGGATTTATTGTATAGTTTGCCAAATGACCAAAACTAGAAGATTTGAAACTTTTATTTGGAACACATTAACATAAAAATCAATTATTTGCTGAACTGGCAACCAATGTAATTGTATTAGACCCATTCATATGGTCTCTCCTTCTTAATTTCATTAGTACTTTGACTGCTGAATTTTGTATTTATTTAAGCCTAGTTATAAGACCATAGCAATTAAGTAATCAAGATGAGCAAAAATAATAAATAAAGTGTTTGTCACTTGATTAATGTGATATTTAAAACTCAAATCATAGTCCATAATTGGACCTAGTTTTTTTTTTTCTGTATTCTATCTTTCAAGAACAGCATATAGTTCTTAATATTTCATTGATACATAGTCACTTATTTTAATAAATGATTACCTTTCTCCCAATATAGGTCTTGAACCAGTTTAGAATATTACCGGAGAGGCCAATTTCTAGTCTGTTAAGCAAAATTAAATAATCAAGTGTCAAATGATGCATTTAGATCTAAGAGGACTAAGACTGATGGATTGCTCATATTGGTATTTTATCGCAAACTATTTACTACCTTAAATTACTTTAGCTATTTAAACATTATATGTTAGGAATTGGTCTGAAAATAATACAGAGAAAACAATGCACTTGTTTCCTCCTTAAGTTTCAGCTTCACAACTGTACATTTTAAAGCATTGGAGAAACTTCCTGCCATTTAAACAGCATACTTTATGTGTAGGGTCAATTTAGGAATATCAATGAGAACTTGTTTGCAAAAGATTCTTTTTATTAGCTTTCAATGAACACTTCCAGTTTTATTTTGTTTAATATATATTCTTGATCTTCTACAGAAATTGTATCAGTATTATGTACAGAAGACGTAATTTATTATTATTATTATTATTATTATAAAATAGCAAAATCTTCACACATTGTTACAGACTTATTATTTAACAAATGATGAGATTAATTATTTAAAATAAAAGATAATTGAAAAAAGCACCCTTGGATTGCTACCATATTCATTAGTACATTATTTAAATAAAATAATTGTCTTTCAGAGTGCACTGTTATTCATTAGCATCTCACGATGACCTGACCGAAGCGTTTTATCTTCCACTACATTTTATTAGATATGGATCTTATATTAAGTTTATCTGGAGCCACTATATATAGAATTAATTTTAAGAAGACATTAAAACTATTAATGGCTTGTGTTAATTTATGTTATTCTCTCAGTTGTGGTGCTTTCTGCTGTTGTGGTACCAGTGGTGGTGCTGTCTGTTGTTCCTTCAGTTGTGGTGCTTTCTGATGTTGCCGTCTCCATTGTTGTACTTTCTGGAGTTGTGGTACTGGTGGTTGTACTTTCTGTTATTGTAGTGCTTTCCGATGATGTTGCCTCAGGTGTTGTGTGTTTTGTTGTGGTGTTGCTTTTTGTATTTTTTGTTCTGTTGTTGTTGCTTTCTGTTGTTGTGGTGTTTTTTGTTGTTGTGTTTTTTGTTGTGGTGTTGTTGGAGTGGGGGTACTTTCTGATGTTGTAGTGTCTGTTGTGGTTTCCACTGTTGTACTTTCTGGAGTTGTTGTACCTATGGTAGTGCTTTCTGTTGCTGTACTACCCACTGTGGTACTTTCTGTTATTGTTGTACTTTCTGTTGTTGTGGATTCAGTTGTGCTTTCTGTAGTTGTAATGTCTGTTGTGATGCTTTCAGTGGTTATTGAAGTTTCTGCTGTTGTACTTTCTAAAGTTGTGGTACCGGTGGTGGTGCTTTGTGTTGTTGTAGAATCCATTGTGGTGCTGTCTGTTGTTATTGTTGTCTCTGCTGTTGTACTTTCTGGTGTTGTTGGCTCAGTTGTTGTGATATCTGGTGTTGTGGTAGCTGTGGTGGTGCTTTTTGCTGTTGTAGTAGTATCTGTTGTGGTGCTTTCTGTTGTTGTGGTTTCAGTTGTTGTAATTTGTATCTGTTGTAGTGTCTGCTGTTATACTTTCAGGTGTTGTGATTCCGGAGGTTGTACTTTCTATTGTTGTCTCAGTTGTGGTGCTGTCTGTTATTATTGTTGTCTCTGCTGTTGTAGTTTCTGGTTTTATGGCAACGGAGGTTGTACTTTCTATTGTTGTCTCAGTTGTGGTGCTTTCAATTGTTGTTGAAGTTTCTGCTGTTGTACTTGCTAAAGTTGTGGTACCAGTGGTGGTGCTTTCTGTTGTTGTAGTATATATTGTGGTGCTGTCTGTTGTCATTGTTGTCTCTGCTGTTGTACTTTCTGGTGTTGTGGTACCGGAGGTTGTACTTTCTGTTGTTATCTCAGCTGTGGTGCTTTCAGTTGTTGTGATTTCTGGTGTTGTGGTAGCTGTGGTGGTGCTTTCTGTTGTTGTAGTAGTGTCTGTTGTGGTGCTTTCTGTAGTTGTGGTATCTTCTATAGTTGTGGTTTCCATTGTTGTAATTTCTGAAGTTGTGGTACCAGTGGTGCTGCTTTCTGTTGTTGTGGTCATTATGGTAGTACTTTCTGTAGTTGTGGTGTCTTCTGTTGTTGTGATCTCAGTTGTGGTGGCACTTTCTGTTGTAGTATCTGTTGTGGTGCTTTCTGTTGTTGTGGTTTCGGTTAATGTAGTGTCTGCTGTTGTACTTTCTGGTGTTGTGATTCCAGAGGTTGTACTTTCTGTTGTTGTCTCAGTTGTGGTGCTGTCTGTTGTTATTGTTGTTTCTGCTGTTGTACTTTCTGGTGTTGTGGCAACGGAGGTTGTACTTTCTGTTGTTGTCTCAGTTGTGGTGCTGTCTGTTGTTATTGTTATCTCTGCTGTTGTACTTTCTGGTGTTGTGGTGCCGGAGGCTGTACTTTCTAAAGTTGTGGTACCGATGGTGGTGCTTTCTGTTGTTGTTTGTATTGTGGTGCTTTCAGTTGTTGTTGAAGTTTCTGCTGTTGTACTTTCTGGTGTTGTGGTACCGGAGGTTATACTTTCTGTTGTTGTCTCAGTTGTGGTGCTTTCAGCGTTGTTGAAGTTTCTGCTGTTGTACTTTCTAAAGTTGTGGTACCAATGGTGGTGCTTTCTGTTGTTGTAGTATCGATTGTGGTGGTGTCTGTTGTTATTGTTGTCTCTGCTGTTGTACTTTCTGGTGTTGTGGTACCGGAGGTTGTACTTTCTGTTGTTGTACTTTCTTGTGGTGCTGTCTGTTGTTATTGTACTCTGCTGTTGTACTTTTTCTGGTGGTACCCGGAGGTTATAGTTTCTGTTGTTGCAGTATCCATTGTGGTGCTGTCTGTTGTTATTGTTATCTCTGCTGTTGTACTTTCTAGTGTTGTGGTTCCAGTGGTTGTACTTTCTGTTGTGGTGCTTTCTGTTGTTGTTGGCTCAGTTATTGTGATATCTGGTGTTGTGGTAGCTGTGGTGGTGCTTTCTGCTGTTGTAGTAGTATCTGTTGTGGTGCTTTCTGTTGTTGTGGTTTCGGTTGTTGTAATTTCTGTTGTTGTAGTGTCTGCTGTTATACTTTCAGGTGTTGTGATTCCGGAGGTTGTACTTTCTGTTGTTGTCTGAGTTGTGGTGCTGTCTGTTGTTATTGTTGTCTCTGCTGTTGTAGTTTGTGGTGTTGTGGCAACGGAGGTTGTACTTTCTGTTGTTGTCTCAGTTGTGGTGCTTTCAATTGTTGTTGAAGTTTCTGCTGTTGTATTTGCTAAAGTTGTGGTACTGGTGGTGGTGCTTTCTGTTGTTGTAGTATCTATTGTGGGGTTGTCTGTTGTCATTGTTGTCTCTGCTGTTGGACTTTCAGGTGTTGTGATTCCGGTGGTTGTACTTTCTGTTGTTGTCTCAGTTGTGGTGCTTTCAGTTTTTGTTGAAGTTTCTGCTGTTGTACTTTCTAAAGTTGTGGTACCAATGGTGGTGCTTTCTGTTGTTGTAGTACGACTTGTGGTGCTGTCTCAATTGTGTTTTATTGTTGTGTTATTGAAGTTGCTGTTGTAGTACTGGTGTGTCGTGGTACCGGTGGTGGTGCTTTCTGTTGTTATCTCAGTTGTGGTGCTTTCAGTTGTTGTTGAAGTTTCTGCTGTTGTACTTTCTAAAGTTGTGGTACCGATGGTGGTGCTTTCTGTTGTTGTAGTATCGATTGTGGTGCTTTCTCTCAATTGTGTTGGCTGTTCAGTTGTTGTGAAGTTTTTCTGGTGTACTTTGTGGTAGCTGTGGTGGTGCTTTCTGTTGTTGTCTTGTTGTAGTAGCTGTCTGTTGTGGGCTTTCTGCTGTTGTGGTATCTTCTATAGTTGTGGTTTCCATTTGTTGTAATTTCTGAAGTTGTGGTACCAGTGGTGCTGCTTTCTGTTGTTGTGGTCATTATGGTAGTGACTTTCTGTAGTTGTGGTGTCTTCTGTGTTGTGATCTCAGTTGTGGTGGGTTTTTCTGTTGTAGTATCTGTTGTGGTGCTGTCTTTCTGTTGTTGTGTTTTCGGTTAATGTAGTGTCTGCTGTTGTACTTTCTGGTGTTGTGATTCCAGAGGTTGTACTTTCTGTTGTTGTCTCAGTTGTGGTGCTGTCTGTTGTTATTGAAGTTTCTGCTGTTGTACTTTCTAAAGTTTATTTTTTTCTGTTGCGGTGGTGGTGCTTTCTGTTGTTGTCTCAGTTGTGGTGCTGTCTGTTGTTATTGTTGTTTCTGCTGTTGTACTTTCTGGTGTTGTGGCAACGGAGGTTGTACTTTCTGTTGTTGTCTCAGTTGTAGTGTTTTCAGTTGTTGTTGAAGTTTCTGCTGTTGTACTTTCTAAAGTTGTGGTACTGGTGGTGATGCTTTCTTTTGTTGTAGTATCTATTTTGGTGCTGTCTGGTGTTCATTGTCATCTCTGCTGTTGTACTTTCTAGTGTTGTGGTTCCAGTGGTTTGTACTTTCTGTTGTGGTGCTTTCTATTGTTGTTGGCTCATTTGTTGTGATATCTGGTGTTGTGGTAGCTGTGGTGGTGCTTTCTGTTGTTGTAGTAGTATCTGTTTGTGTGCTTTCTGTTGTTGTGGGTTTCAGTTGTTGTGGTTTTTTTCTGTTGTTGTAGTGTCTGCTGTTGTACTTTCAGGTGTTGTGATTCCGGAGGTTGTACTTTCTGTTGTAGTATCTATTGTGGTGCTGTCTGTTGTCATTGATGTCTCTGCTGTTGTACTTTCTGTTGTTGTGGTACCAATGGTTGTACTTTCTGTTGTTGTAGTATAGATTGTGGTGCTGTCTGTTGTTATTGTTGTCTCTGCTGTTGTAGTTTCTGGTGTTGTGGCAACGGAGGTTGTACTTTCTGTTGTTGTCTCAGTTGTGGTGCTTTCAGTTGTTGTTGAAGTTTCTGCTGTTGTACTTGCTAAAGTTGTGGTATCGGTGGTGGTGCTTTCTTTTGTTGTAGTATCTATTGTGGTGCTGTCTGTTGTCATTGTCGTCTCTGCTGTTGTACTTTCTGGTGTTGTGGTACCAGAGGTTGTACTTTCTGTTGTTGTCTCAGCTGTGTTGCTTTCAGTTGTTGTTGAAGTTTCTGCTGTTGTACTTTCTTGTGTTGTGGTAGCTGTGGTGGTGCTTTTCTGTTGTTGTTGTAGTAGTGTGGTGGTGCTGTCTGTTGATATTGTTGTATCTGCTGTTGTACTTTCTGTTGTTGTCTCAGCTGTGTTGCTTTCAGTTGTTGTTGAAGTTTCTGCTGTTGTGCTTTCTAAAGTTGTGGTACCAATGGTGCTGCTTTCAGTTGTTGTGGTCACTATGGTAGTACTTTCTGTAGTTGTGGTGTCTTCTGTTGTTTTGATCTCAGTTGTGGTGGCACTTTCTGTTGTAGTATCTGTTGTGGTGCTTTCTGTTGTTGTTGGCTCAGTTGTTGTGATTTCTGTTGTTGTGGTAGCTGTGGAGGTGCTTTCTGTTGTTGTTGTAGTAGTGTCTGTTGTGTTTGTGTTTTTGTGTTGTTGTTGTATATTTTATATTTGTGGTTTTGTTTTTTGTGATTTTTTGGTTTGTGTTGTGATTGTTTCTTTTTTTGTTTTTTTGTGGTCACTATGGTAGTGTAGTTGTGGTACTTTCTGTTGTTGTGGTCTCAGTTGTGGTGGCACTTTCTGTTGTAGTCTTTTTGTGGTGCTTCTGTTGTTGTTGGTGGTTTCAGTTGTTGTAATTTCTGGTGTTGTGGTAGCTGTGGTGGTGCTTTCTGTTGTTGTTGTTGTAGTAGTGTCTGTTGTGGGGCTTTCTGTAGTTGTGGTATCTTCTATAGTTGTGGTTTCCATTGTTGTACTTTGTTCTGTTGTGGTACCAGTGGTGGTGCTTTCTGTTGTTGTGGTCTCTTGTAGTAATTTCTGTAGTTGAGTTGCTTCTGTTGTTGTGATCTCAGTTGTGGTGGCACTTTCTGTTGTAGTATCTGTTGTGGTGCTTTTGTGTGTTGTGGTGGTTTCGTTCTGTTGTGGTGTCCTGTTGTTGTACTTTTCTGGTGTTGTGGTCCAGAGGTTGTGCTTTCTGTTGTTGTGTGTCTTTGTTGTGGTGCTGTCTGTTGTTGTTGTTGTTTGTGGTTCTGCTGTTGTACTTTCTGTTGTTGTGGTACCGGTGGTGGTGCTTTGTGTTGTTGTTGTAGAATGTTGTGGTGCTGTCTGTTGTTGTGCTGTGTTAGTTGTTGTACTTTCTGGTGTTGTGGTACCGGAGGTTGTACTTTCTGTTGTTGTCTCAGTTGTGGTGCTGTCTGTTGTTATTGTTGTCTCTGCTGTTGTAGTTTCTGGTGTTGTGGCAACAGAGGTTGTGGTTTTTGTTTTTGTTGTTGTTTTTGTTGTTTTTGTTTTTGTTGTTGTTTATGTTTTTGTTATCGGATAAAGTTGTGGTACCGATGGTGGTGCTTTCTGTTGTTGTAGTATCGATTGTGGAGCTGTCTGTTGTCATTGTTGTCTCTGCTGTTGTACTTTCTGGTGTTGTGGTACCAGAGGTTGTACTTTCTGTTGTGGTGCTTTCTGTTGTTGTTGGCTCAGTTGTTGTGATATCTGGTGTTGTGGTAGCTGTGGTGGTGCTTTCTGTTGTTGTAGTAGTGTCTGTTTTGGTGCTTTCTGTTGTTGTTGGTGGGTCTTTGATATCTGGTGTTGTTTTCCATTGTGGTGTACTTTGTTGTTTCTGGTGTTGTGGTACCTGTGGTGCGTGTTCTTTCTGTTGTTGTGGTCAGTTGTGGTGGTACTTTTCTGTAGTCTGTTGTTGTGCTTCTGTTGTTGTAGTCTCTGTTGTAGGGGACTTTCAGGTGTTGTGGTCCTGTGGTTGTGCTTTCTGTTGTGGTCTCAGTTGTGGTGAGTATCAATTGTGGTGCTGTCTGTTGTTGTTGTTGTTGTCTCTGCTATTGTACTTTCTGGTGTTCTAGTGTCTGCTGTTGTACTTTCGTTGTTGTGTCAGTTGTAGTGCTGTCTGTTGTTATTGTTGGGTGCTGTAGTGTCTGCTGTTGTACTTTCTTGTGTTGTGGTACCGGTGGTGGTGCTGTCTGTTGTTATTGTTGTCTCTGCTGTTGTACTTTCTGGTGTTGTAGTGTCTGCTGATGTACTTTCTTGTGTTGTGGTACCGGTGGTGGTGCTTTCTGTTGTTGTCTCAGTTGTAGTGTTTTCAGTTGTTGTTGAAGTTTCTGCTGTTGTACTTTCTAAAGTTGTGGTACTGGTGGTGATGCTTTCTGTTGTTGTAGTATCTATTTTGGTGCTGTCTGTTGTCATTGATGTCTCTGCTGTTGTACATTCTGGTGTTGTGGTACCGGACGTTGTACTTTCTGTTGTTGTCTCAGCTGTGGTGCTTTCAGTTGTTGTTGAAGTTTCTGCTGTTGTACTTTCTAAAGTTGTGGTAGCGGTGGTGGTGCTTTCTGTTGTTGTAATATCGATTGTTGTGCTGTCTGTTGTCATTGTCGTCTCTGCTGTTGTACTTTCTGGTGTTGTGGCACCGGAGGTTGTACTTTCTGTTGTTGTAGTATAGATTGTGGTGCTGTCTGTTGTTATTGTTGTCTCTGCTGTTGTAGTTTCTGGTGTTGTGGTACCGGAGGTTGTACTTTCTGTTGTTGTCTCAGTTGTGGTGCTTTCAGTTGTTGTTGAAGTTTCTGGTGTTGTACTTTCTAAAGTTGTGGTACCGGTGGTGGTGCTTTCTGTTGTTGTAGTATCGATAGTGGTGCTGTCTGTTGATATTGTTGTATCTGCTGTTGTACTTTCTGGTGTTGTGGTACCAGTGGTTGTACTTTCTGTTGTGGTGTCTGTGGTGGTGCTTTCTTTTGTTGTTGGCTCAGTTGTTGTGCTTTCTGGTGTTGTGGTTCCTGTGGTGGTGCTTTCTGTTGTTGTGGTGGTGTGTGTTGTGGTGCTTTCTGTAGTTGTGGTATCTTCTATATTTCTGGTTTCCATTGTTGTACTTTCTGAAGTTGTGGTACCAATGGTGCTGCTTTCTGTTGTTGTGGTCACTATGGTAGTACTTTCTGTAGTTGTGGTGTCTTCTGTTGTTGTGATCTCAGTTGTGGTGGCACTTTCTGTTGTAGTATCTGTTGTGGTGCTTTCTGTTGTTGTGGTTTCGGTTGTTGTAAGTTCTGTTGTTGTAGTGTCTGTTGTTGTACTTTCTGATGTTGTGATTCCGGAGGTTGTACTTTCTGTTGTTGTGGTACCTGTTGGTGCTGTCTGTTGTTATTGTTGTCTCTGCTGTTGTGTTTCTGGTGTGGTGGCAACGGAGGTTTGTGGCACCAGTGTTGTAGTGCTTTCTATTGTTGTTGGCTCAGTTGTTGTGATATCTGGTGTTGTGGTAGCTGTGGTGGTGCTTTCTGTTGTTGTAGTAGTGTCTGTTGTGGTGCTTTCTGTAGTTGTGGTATCTTCTATAGTTGTGGTTTCCATTGTTGTACTTTCTGAAGTTGTGGTACCAGTGGTGCTGATTTCTGTTGTTGTGGTCACTATGATAGTACTTTCTGTAGTGGTGATGACTTCTGTTGTTGTGCTCTCAGTTGTAGGGGCACTTTCTGTTGTAGTATCTGTTGTGGTGCTTTCTGGTGTTGTGGTACCGGAGGTTGTCCTTTCTGTTGTTGTGTCAGTTGTGGTGCTGTTGTTGTTCTGTATTGTGTCTGTTGTTGTTGTTTTTTGTACTGGTGTTGTGGCAACGGAGGTTGTAGTTTCTGTTGTTGTCTCTGTTGTGGTGCTTTCAGTTGTTGTTGAATTGTTTTGTTTTGTACTTTTCTGGTGTTGTGGTACCTGTGGTGGGGCTTTCTGTTGTTTTAGTATCAATTGTGGTGCTGGCTGTTGTTATTGTTGTCTCTGCTGTTGTACTTTCTGGTGTTGTAGTGTCTGCTGTTGTACTTTCTGATGTTGTGTCAGTTGTGGTGCTGTCTGTTGCCATTGTCGTCTCTGCTGTTGTACTTTCTGGTGCTGTAGTGTCTGCTGTTGTACTTTCTTGTGTTGTGGTACCGGTGGTGGTGCTGTCTGTTGTTATTGTTGTCTCTGCTGTTGTACTTTCTGGTGTTGTAGTGTCTGCTGTTGTACTTTTACTGTGTGGGTGTGTAGTGTCGGTGGTTGTGCTTTCTGTTGTTGTTGTCTCAGTTGTGGTTGTTTCAGTTTCTGTTGTTGAAGTTTCAGCTGTTGTACTTTCTGGTGTTGTGGTACCAGTGGTGATGCTTTCTGTTGTTGTAGTATCAATTGTGGTGCTGTCTGTTGTTGTTGTTGTCTCTGCTATTGTACTTTCTGGTGCTCTAGTGTCTGCTGTTGTTCTTTCTGTTGTTGTGTCAGTTGTAGTGCTGTCTGTTGTTAATGTTGTCTCTGCTGTTGTACTTTCTGGTTGTTTGTAGTGTTGCTGTGGTACTTTCTGTGTTGTTGTCTGTGTGGTGGTGTTGTGCTGTTCTGGGTGTTGTACTTCCTGTTTGTTGTCTCTGTTGTTGTGCTTTTTGGGTTGTTGTTTTGAGTTTCTGGTGTTATAGTGTCTGGTGTTGTGGTACCGGTGGTGGTGCTCTCTGTTGTTGTAGTATCGATTGTTGTGCTGTCTGTTGTTATTGTTGTTTCTGCTGTTGTACTTTCTGGTGCTGCAGTGTCTGCTGTTGTACTTTCTTGTGTTGTGGTACCAGTGGTTGTACTTTCTGTTGTGATGCCTGTGGTTGTGCTTTCTGTTGTTGTATTGTCTATTGTGGTGCTTTCTGTAGTTGTGGTATCTTCTATAGTTGTGGTTTCCATTGTTGTACTTTCTGAAGTTGTGGTAACAGTGGTGCTGCTTTCTGTTGTTGTTGTTACTATGGTACTACTTTCTGTAGTGGTGGTGTCTTCTGTTGTTGTGATCTCAGTTGTTGTGGCAGTTCCTGTTGTTGTGGTCTCTGTTGTTGTACTTTCGGGGATGTTGGTGCCAGTGGTTGTTTGTTCTGTCATTGTGGTGCTTTCAGGAGTTGTGTAACCGGTGGTGGTGCTTTCTGTTGTTGTGATCTCGGTTGTGCTGGTACTTTCTGTTGTTGTGATCTCCACTGTTGTACTTTTTGGGGTTGTGGTGCCAGTGGTAGTACTTTCTGTAGTGGTGGTGCCTTCTGTTGTTGTTTTCTCTGTTGTGGTGGTGCTTTCTTTTGTTGTGCCTGTAGGGGTGTCTTTGTCTGTGTGTGGTACTTTTTGTTGTAGTGCTTTCTGTTGTTGTGGTCTCAGTTGTGGTGCTTTCTGTTGTTGTAGTGTCTGTGGTTGTCCTTTCTGATGTTGTAGTTTGTTGTGGTCTTTCTGTGTTGTGTTTCTGTTGTTGTGCTTTCTGGTGTTGTAATTGCAGTTTTGGTGGTTTTCTGTTGTTGTGGTCTCTGTTGTTGTACTTTCTGAAGTGGTGGTGCCACTGCTTGTACTTTCTGTCATTGTTGTGCTTTCTGGAGTTGTGGTATCAGTGGTAGTGCTTTCTGTTGTTGTGGTCTCTGGGGTAGTATTTTCTGTAGTGGTAGTGCTTTCTATTGTTGTGGTCTCGGCTGTTGTCCCAGAGGTGGTACTTTCTGTTGTTGTGGTCTCTGTTGTTATACTTTCTGGAGTAGTGGTGTTAGTGGTTGTACTTTGTAACTGCTGTTGTGCTTTCTGGAGTGTTGTGGAACCAGTGGTGGTGCTTTCTGTTGTTACGGTCTCTGTTGTGGTGCCTGTGGTGGTGCTTTTTATTGTTGTTGGCTCAGTTGTGCTTTCTGGTGTTGTGGTACCTGTGGTGGTACTTTCTGTTGTTGTAGTGTCTTTTGTGGTACTTTCTGTAGTTGTGTTATCTTCAGTAGTTGTGGTGCTTTCGTGAGTTGTGGTACCGGTAGTGGTGCTTTCTGTTGTTGTTGTATCGGGTTGGTGGTGCTTTCTGGTGTTGTAGTACCTGTGGTGGTGCTTTCTGTGTTGTAGCTCTTGTTGTCTAGTACTTTTTGTTGTTCCAATCTCCATCGTTGTATTTTCTGGGGTCTTGGTGCCAGTGGTAGTACTTTCTGTAGTGGTGGTGTCTTCTGTTGTTGTGATCTTGTTTGTGGTTGTACTTTCTGTTGTTGTGCTTGTTGTGGTGCTTTCTATTGTTGTGGTGTGGTGCTCTCTGGAGTTGTGGTACCGGTTGTGGTGTGTGGTGCTCTCTGGAGTTGTGGTTTCTGTTGTACTTTCTGTCTGTTGTAATTCCAGTGGTGGTGCTTTCTGTTGTTTTGATACCTGTTGTTGTACTTTCTGAAGTGGTGGTGCCACTGGTTGTACTTTCTGTCAACGTGGTGCTTTCTGGAGATGTGGTACCGGTGGTAGTGCTTTCTGTAGTTGTGGTCTCTGTGGTAGTACTGTCTGGAGTGGTGGTCCCTTCTGTTGTTGTGATCCCTGTTTTGGTGGCAGTGGTGGTACTTTCTATCATTGTGATCTCTGCTGTTGTACTTTCTGGAGTAGTGGTGCCAGTGGATGTACTTTCTAACACTGTTGTGCTTTCTGGAGTTGTAGAACCAGTGGTGGTGCTTTCTGTTGTTATGGTCTCTGTTGTTGTGCCTGTGGTTGTGTAGTTTCTTTTGTTTGTGTCTTGGTTGTTGTGCTTTCGGGGTGCTTCTGTGGTGGTACCGGTAGTGGTGCTTTCTGTTGTTGTTGTATCAATGGTAGTGCTTTCTTTAGTGGTGGTGCCTTCTGTTGTTGTGATCTTAGTTGTGGTTGAACTTTCTGTTGTTGTGCCCGTGGTGGTGTTTTCTATTGTTGTAGTGTCTGTTGTGGTTCTTTGGTGTGTTGTGTGATGTTGTGGTGCTTTCTGTTGTTGTGGTTTCCACTGTTATACTTTCTGAAGTTGTAATTCCAGTGGTGGTGCTTTCTGTTGTTTTGGTTCCTGTTGTTGCACTTTCTAAAGTGGAGGTGCCACTGGTTGTACTTTCTTTCATTGCGGTGCTTTCTGGAGATGTGGTGCCGGTGGTAGTGCTTTCTGTTGCTGTGGTCTCTGTGGAAGTTCTGTCTGGAGTGGTGGCCCCTTCTATTGTTGTGATCTCTGTTTTGGTGCCAGTGGTGGTACTTTCTATCATTGTGGTCTTGGTTGTTGTCCCGGGGGTGGTACTTTCTGTTGTTGTGGTCTCTGTTGTTGTACTTTCTGGAGTAGTGGTGCCAGTGGATGTACTTTCTAACACTGTTGTGCTTTCTAAAGTTTGTGAACCAGTGGTGGTGCTTTCTGTTGTTGTAGTTGTTGTTGTGGTCTGTTGTTGTGGTTGTGGTGGTGCTGTTGTACTTTCTTTTGTTTTGTCAGTTGTTGTGCTTTCTGGTGTTGTGTACCTGTGGTGCTGTTTGTTGTTGTTGGTGGTCTTGTTGTGGTATTTTCTAAAGTGGTGGTGCCACTGGTTGTACTTTCTGTCATTGTGGTGCTTCCTGGAGTTGTGGTACCAGTGGTGGTGCTTTCTGTTGTTATGGTCTTTTTTGTGGTGCCTGTGGTGGTTCTTTCTGTTGTTGTGGTACCTCTAGTGGTGCTTTCTGCTGTTGTAGTGCCTGTGGTCGTGCTTTCTGTTGTTGTAGTGTCTGTTGTGGTGCTTTCTGGTGTTGTGGTTCCTGTTGTTGTACTTTCTGTTGTAATGTGTGTTGTACTGCTTTCTGTTGTTGTGGTCTCTGTTGTTGTACTTTCTGGAGTGGTGGTGCCACTGCTTGTCTTACTGTCTTTTCCATTGTTGTACTTTCTGAAGTGTGGTAACAGTGGTGCTGCTTTCTGTTGTTGTTGTTACTATGGTACTTTTTTGTGTTGGTGTTGTCTTCTGTTGTTGTGATCTCAGTTGTGGTGGTACTTTCTATTGTTGAGCCTGTGGTGGTGCTTTCTATTGTTGTGGTCTCAGTTGTGCTGGTACTTTCTGTTGTTGCAGTCTGCTTTGTTGTACTTTCTGGGGTGGTGGTGCCAGTGGTACTACTTTCTGTAGAGGTCATGCTTTCTGTTGTTGTGATCTCAGTTATGGTGGTACTTTCTATTGTTGTGATCTCGGTTGTTGTCCCCGGGTTGGTACTTTCTGTTGTTGTGCTCTCTGTTGTTGTACTTTCTGGAGTAGTGGTGTTAGTGGTTGTACTTTCTAACACTGTTGTGCTTTCTGGAGTTGTAGAACCAGTGGTGGTGCTGTCTATTATTATGGTCTCTGTTGTGGTGCTTGTGGTGGTGCTTTCTATTGTTGTTGGCTCAGTTGTTGTGCTTTCTGGTGTTGTAGTGTTTGTTGTGGTGCTTGCTGTATTTGTGGTATCTTTTGTAGTTGTGGTTTCCATTGTTGTACTTTCTGAAGTTGTAATTACGGGGGTGGTGATTTCTGAAGGGGTTGTGCCAGTGGTAGTACTTTCTGTCATTGTTGTGCTTTCTGGAGTTGTGGTATCAATTGTGGTTCTTTCTGTTATTGTGGTCTCTGTAGTAGTATTTTCTGGGGTAGTGTTGCCTTCTGTTGTTGTGATCTCAGTTGTGGTGCTTGTGGTGGTGCTTTCTGTCGCTGTGGTCTCCATTGTTATACATTCTGGAGTGGTGGTGACAGCGGTTGAACTTTCTGTCATTGTAGTGCTTTCTGGAGTTGTGGTACTGGTGGTGGTGCTTTTTGTTGTTGTGGTCTCTTTGCTAGTACTATCTGGGGTAGTGGTGCCTTCTATTGCTGTGATCTCAGTTGTGGTGGTACTTTCTGTTGTTGTGGTCTCCGTTGTTGTAAATTCTGGAGTAGTGGTGCCAATGGTTGTGCCAGTTGTCTCTGTGATAATACTTTCTGGATTGGTGGTACCCTCTGTTGTTGTGATATCAGTGTTGGTGCCTGTGGTGGTACTTTCTATTCTTGTGGTCTCAGTTGTTGTGCCGGAGGTGGTACTTTCTGTTGTTGTGGTCCCTGTTGTTGTACTCTCTAGAGTTGTTGTACTTTTTGTCATTGTGGTGCTTTCTGGAGTTGTGGTGCCGGTGGTGGTGCTTTCTGTTGTTGTGGTCTCTGTGGTAGTACTATCTGGAGTGGTAGTCCCTTCTTTTGTTGTGATCTCAGCT
Organism: Cyprinus carpio; assembly: GCF_018340385.1. Classification (NCBI taxonomy): domain Eukaryota; kingdom Metazoa; phylum Chordata; class Actinopteri; order Cypriniformes; family Cyprinidae; genus Cyprinus; species Cyprinus carpio. Next base: position 24,065,331 of record NC_056608.1, read on the forward strand.
GTGGTGCCTGTTGCGGTACTTTTTGTTGTTGTGTTCCCAGTTGTTGTGCCGAGGCTGATATTTTCTGTTATTGTGGTTTCCATTGTTGTGCCTGCAGTGGTACTTTCTATTTTTGTGGTCTTAGTTGTAATGCTTTCTGGTGTTGTGGTCTCTGTTGTTGTACTTTTTGAAGTTGTAGTACCAGGGGTTTCTGTTGTTGTGGTGTCAGTTGTTGCACTTTCTTGTGTAGTGTTACTGGTGGTGATACTTGTTGTGGTCTCTGAAGCAATACTTTCTGCAGTAGGGGCGCCAGTGGTCTTATCTTCTGCCAATGTGATCTCTGTTGTTACACTGTCTGGAGTTGTGGTGATAGTAGTGGTGCTTTCTGATGTTGTGGTCTCTGTGGTAGTACTCCCTGGAGTGGTCGTGCCAGAGGTTGTACTTTCTGTGTTGGTGGTGCTGTCTGTTGTTGTGATATCGGATGTGGTGCCTGTGGTAGTACTTTCTGTTGTTATGGTGCCGGTAGAGGTGCTATCTGTTGTTGTAGTCTGTGTTGTTGATCTTTCAGGAGTTGTGGTGCTGCTGCTTATTGTTGTGGTCTCCTTTGTGGAACTTTCTGGAGTTATGGTGCTGCGGTTTGTTGTTGTGGGCTCTGTGGTAGTACTTTCTGCATTACCAGTGACCATGATTGTTGCTTCTATTAATGTGGTTTTTATGTTTGAGGTTGTTTCTATCAAGATAGTAGTATAGGAAATGCTGTTGCTCCCGATATCTGGAAAATAATAATAATAATAATAATTTAAACAAGATACATTTAAATACATAAACAGTGGTGGCCAAAATTATTAGAACTATAGTATTTTCACCAGCTAAAAATGGGTTTAAGTCGGCAGTTTCTATCTTTTGCTGTAGTGTGTCAGTAGGAAATATTAGTTTACATTTACAAATATTAATTTTGCCATTAATTGCAATAATCCAGTTAGATTTTTGTACAAAGAGTCTGACAACAGCCAGAGCTCCACACAGAAATCTGATCTCACCATCATCCAGTCTGTCTGGAATGACATGAAGAAATGGAACAAACTGAGACTAAATCCAGAGGAACTGTGGCAACGTCTCCAAGATGCTTCAAGAAACCTTCCTGCAAAGCTGCAGTACTGTTAAAAGTTTTAGGCACTTGTGTAAAAATGCTGTAAAATGAGGATTCTTTCAAAATAATGTCATAAATATATTTTCTTAATTAATTAAGTTCCATTAACTAAATTAAACATTTGGTGTGAGCATCCTTTTCATTTAAAACAGCTTTTTCCCTTAGTGCACTTGCGCATAGTTTTTAAAGTTGCTTTGCAGGTAGGTCTCTTGAAGCTTCTTGGAGACGTTGCCGCAGTTCTGCTGGATTTAGTCTGTCTCAGTTTGTTCTGTTTCTTCATGCCATTCCAGACAGACTGGATGATGATGAGATCAGATCTCTGTGTAGAGCACTGGCTGTTTTCAGACTCCTTGTGCAGACAAAAATCTCACTGGATTATTACAAAAAAAATGCAAAATGAATGTTTGGAAATGTAAAGTTTTTTTTTACAGATTTCATTGTCAAACTAGTTTAACAGAACACAGTAATTGCAAATCCATCTATTTATCTACCCATGTAATAAATCCTACAGATTCCAACTTAGCACAATACATTACCAGTAAAGTCCATGTTTGTAGTGGCTGTTGTTGAGGTTTTCATTGGTGTGACAGTAGTATAGGTAGTGTTTATGTTTGCTACAGCTGAAAAACATTGATCAATTTTATGTCAACAACAATCCAATTATGACAGGAGAACAAAGGTAAAATGTAAATGTATTTACCTGCGCAGTATGCCAAAGAGCAGAAAGTGGGTTTCACAAACTCATAAACAAAATAATTGCCTGGACAGGCTTTGACTTTAATGGGATTGGAGTTGAAATAGCAGCAGTTACTGTCCCAGTGACCGCAGACATTTCGTGTGACCACTCCATCCTCAACTGCTGGATGTCCTCCGTTCAGCCAGAGTGGAGCATGAGTGCCACAACTATACTCCTCAACACATGTGTCCGGCATCTGTACGCTCTGACCCTGAATGAAGAGACGGTACCAGCCGCTCCAGCTAACTTCACAGTCACACGTTATTTCAGAGGTATATTGATTGTTGGTGGCTCTCCATGGATCATCTAGCACATTGTAGTTGTTGCAGGGGTCAACAAGAGGAACCACTGTTACAGAAAAATGAAAATAATGTTTTTGCATAAGTTTATTTTTATGTTATATAATTTTTACTGTTGGATAGTTGCAGTATGAAATAATTACTTCCAAAGCTTAAATAAATTTTTGAGTCTAACCATCTCTTTTTATTGGTGTTAAAATAGGGTGACCAAATGTGCCATTTTCCCGGGACACATCCTGGCCAGGATTTTTCTATTGTCTAAAATATCCACGTTTTGGATTTGTTTGCGCTGCACAGACCAATTGTTGTATGACAAAGTACCGTGAGAGCTCTAGAGAGCAGACGGCTTCTTGTGCTTTTGAATCGCTCTCACAGTACTTTGATGTCATACACCGATCAGTATGCTTAGTGCTGCCTCATGTCAAACACTAATATGTACACGTACTTGCATCGCTTTGACTGTTCTCTGTAGATCCCACCTTCTCACGCATCACCATTGGTCGATTACGTACAATGTCTGCATATTATTGGTCAAACGATCATTAACTTCATTAAGTATGAAAACAGGAAACCAAAGCCAAAACCTGGATATTTTAGACAATATAGAAATCCTGGCCAGGACGTGTCCTGGGAAAATGACAAGTTTGGTCACCCTATGTTAAAAGGGGTTAAGCAACAAACCTGGAGTTTATACTTAAAAGTTGATTATTATTAGTTTAATGTTGGCTAGAATGCTTTCAATACACACTATGCTACTTATTTGTTATTACTGATTTGAATATGCTGGTCTGTAAGCCAGTTTGCCTTTTTCAACCATTCAAAGAGTGCATATTTTAGTCATAATGATTATGTTTTTTATGAACTGTTTTCTAACACTGAACTACAAAAGTTTATTTATTATTTTATTATTATTATTAATTTTATTTATTTTTGGGCACTAATTTACAGACCAATTTTACTGGTTTTACTGGTAAATATATATATTGTAAATATCACACACAAAATAATTGATTGCACATATTTACCCAATTTGAGTCAGGTGAACCTTTTAACAACATTACAGCTTTGTGTGGGTAAGTTGTGTCAGGTTGCATGGAGATTTGGAGGTGACTGACTTTTTAAAACCATGCATGAATTCTACAGCAAGTTTAATGTGAGATCTAAAATCAAAGATATTAACTTTGTGTTATTTATTTATTTTTTTTTTTTTGTTATTTATTTGTTTTTTTGGTTTTTTTTTGTGTTGTCATGCCTTGTGCTTTTAAATTTTTTTTTGCATTGTTGTTTTGTTCTTTTTTCTTCATTATATAAATTGTACCAAAATACTCATCAGCTACCGCTGGATGAAACTCCCTGACCACACAGATGTTCTCTAAAACTTACTATTTATGTAACTTAAACTAATCAGATTCACCAGTCAGTGTTGAATGAGCAAAAAAAAAAAAAAAAAAAAATCTTTGTAGAGATGTTTTCACTTTAAAGGGATAGTTCACCCAAAAATGAAATTTGTGTCATTAATTACTCACCCTCATATCATTCAAAAACCATAAGATCTTCATTCAACTTTGGAAAATACATTTAAATAATTTTGATTAAATCCAAGAGCTTTCTGACCCCTGCATAGACAGCAACTGAAACGTTTCCAGGCCCAGAAATGTAGTAAGGACATAGTTAAACTAGTACATGTGACATCAGTGGTTCAACTGTAATTTTTACGAAGCCACAAGAATACTTTTTTGTGTGACCAGAAAACAAAAATAACAGCTTTATACAATAATTGTTCTCCTCTGCGTCATTGTCCACCGCCATTCACAAGAGTACCATGATGCATGTGTGTGCATTCCTCTGCTTGTAAACATAGCGCAGTGCATGCATGTTCTACATCAGCAGCACCACACACTTGTGTCATGGTACTCTCATGAATGGTGGTGGACGGTGACACAGATTAGAAGAATTGAAGGAAAAAACAAAACATTATTTTTGCTTCTTTGTGCACAAAAAGTACTCTCATAGTTTCTTAAAATTGCAGTTGAACCACTGATTTTAACGATGTCCTTACTTTCTGTTCTTTGATTGGTAATAATCTTACTGTCTATGGAGGGTCAGAGAGTGCTCGGAATTCATCAAAAAATATCTTAATTTGTGTTCTGAAGATGAACGAAAGACTTACTAGTTTGGAACGACATGAGGATGATTAATTAATGACACAATTTTTATTTTGGGGTGAACTATCCCTTTTAGGCTGATGATAAATGGGGCAACTTTTTAAACAATGTTGCCAGGCAACTTTCGGCAGTGTTGCTGTCAACGGGCAACCACGTGAGACACAGGGCCCACAACCGATCTAAATTATCCAGATAGAAATTTGTTACCCATTCTCAATTGGAAAGTACCCAAGCAACGTTGCTCAAAAAGTTGCCCTGTACTTTCTATCCATACTGTCTCATTTATTCCAAACAACATATTAAAGTAAGACTAGCAGCAATTTATAGTCTATCTTTGTGAGCAGCAACAATGTAAAAGTAACAATAATTTTAGGTGCAACAATGTATATATTTAGCTTTTAAAAATATGTTTAAACTTTGTAATATTTTTCTTTAAATAAATAAATAAATAAATAAATAAATAAGCATTGCAATGCTTCTATTGACGTTCAAATTCATTCCATTTTTAAAAGGTTATACATACTTCAAATCCAATTAATTTCCTTTTATTTTTTGTGATGGTAAATCATGAAAATCAGCTGCAAATATATTCTGCAAGCAGCTCGGTGATACTAATGACACAAATCTGAATCAAAATCTTAACTGTACATTCCACACACAGTTATTATTTACATATAATCACAAACATGAATCTGATCTGCTCATGCATAACAACAGTCCTCCAGATTGTAAAACAGTACATTACCAGTCGTAATTGTATATGTAGTGTTGAGGTTTGTTACATCTATAAAAAGAGAGACGAAAAAAGAGATTAAAATCAAAATCAACATAGATAAAATTATGACTTGAAAATATATTATATTTACCTGCACAATATGCTAAATAGCAGAAAGCTGGTTTAACAAACTCATAGACATAATAATCTCCTGGACAGGCTTTGACTTTAATGGGATTGGACAGAAAAGAACAGCAGTCACTGTCATAGTGACCGCAGACATCCCGAGTGACCACTCCATCCTCAACTGTTGGATGTCCTCCTCTCAGCCACAGTGGAGCATGAGTGCCACAGCTGTCCTCCTCAACACATGTGTCTGGCATCTGAACGCTCTGACCCTGAATGTAGAGACGGTACCAGCCGTTCCAGCTGACCTCACAGTCACACATTATTTCAGAGGAGTATTGATTGCTGGTGGCTCTTCGAGGATCATCCAGCACACTGTAGCTGTAGCAAGGGTCATCTGTTATGGAACATTAAAATGTACTTTTTTTATACCATTACATGTTATTTGAAATCTTAAGTTGTAGTATGAGTTTCATGAAAATGATTTCCTTAAGCCTATTGACGTTGTTGAAATCTAAACACTGAGCATCACTTTTCCTTTAGCAGTGACAATGAGGATATAAACAGACCAACTGTTGTAGGGTAGTGTAAATTAAATAAAATGATAGTGGAAAATGTAAAAAAAAAAAAAAAAGAAAAAAAAAAAAAAAAAAAAGTTGAATGTGCAGCTCAGGATGTCAACCGTGAGAAAAAGAGTGACAGGTCAGTTTACGGTGGCAGGATGCACACACCTACAGCATGTGGCTTTTAAGATGAAATTCCATGACGTACTAGTACATTCCATTAGTTGCATACACTATTGTGACAAGCTCAAAAACATACTTTTTTTTTTTTTACTTTTAGGGCAAATTTCAACATAGCACAAACTTTTCACAATCCATTTATTTTGAGTAACTTAAAACAGTTTGTTAAAGAACAATGTCTAATTCTATTATCAGGATGGACTGGGAATACTTTCATGACATGAAATCACAGAAAACATGTTTAAATTCTTAAATTACTGCACTTTTTGTAGTGCGAAAAGTCATGGGGTTATTTTGATTGTATTTATAGTTTTTTACTATATAGTTTACTAAGAAAAAGTAATATTTTGCTTTTCTCCACACTAATTAAAAAAATTAATACAACAATTCAAACAGACTTTTTACGTTTAGCCAGCAACTTCAATGCAAAACGAAGTACTGAATACTTATATCATAAAGTTTATCATAAGGTTTTGTCCTCAACAATTTTTGTCTAATGGAAAGCTAGAGATCAATATGGGAACCAATAATAATACTTGTGAAGTGAAAGTTTAATTATAAGCACTGTTATTAGCAAATGAATGTAAAGAATTACCTGTTAATTGTCCATCAGTTATTTCACCTTTAAAGCAAAAGAATATAAGAATAATAGTTTAATTAGAAAAGAAAATAGTCATTTCACGTTTTTGAATACAGCATCATCAAGAATATGTATAAAAAGATGTATAAAACACTCACCATACAGTAGCAGTATTGAAACGCACAATGAGAATATGAACCTCATTGTGAATAACGGCACCTCCTTCACCTGCGCACACACATATACACGTGAAATACGTGTTTCTATAGGTACTGTAGTAAATTTAGTTCAATTTGTCTTCAACAGTTGGCAAATCAATTTAAAAGGAGTTATTTACCAATGTTTATACAAAATGTTATGACATATTTTGTAATATGTTATTTATCATTTAGATTTATCAAAAGCAGATGACTGAAACCGTGATAACAGCTCAGTGGGATAAAATGAGGCAAAATAACTTTACCCGGAGACAAAATGTTGATACACAGCAAACTCCAAAACACAGTAATGCTTAATCCAGTTACGGAATACAATGAAGAAAGAACTTCAGGTCTCACAATCTTGTCTATGTCTGTATTAATAAATGTGGGTGGACCTTTTCAACAACAAATCAATCCAGTTTTTTTTTTCTTTTCTTTTTTTTTTCATGTCACATGACGCCAGTATTTCTTTGTGCACCTGCCATTGAGAAAAACTTTTTTTATTTTTTATTTTTTTTTAGCCTTGAATAGATGGACGTAGATAGAAGACAATCAGATTAACGTGTATTATGATGAGACACATTCCCAAAATCATTACAGTTTATCCGACTATTTTGCAGTTGCTTTTCCAGATTTACTCAAACTGGTCAATGTTCTCAAAACATGCTGTAAATGATTCATGATTTAATACAAATTAAAAACAACATAATCTTAAAATTCAACACATAAACATCTCTGATTCAAGGTTCAACTGTTAACACTACAGCTAAGCCATACTTTCACAAAGCACAATTTACAAAATGTTCATTTAACAATCATGATTTTTCTACATATAATTTTGTTACCAGAAGAAGAGGAAGAAGTGCAGCATGGAATGAACAGAGAAATAAGAGAAGAAATAGGAGGAAGAGTAGAGATGATAAAAGAAAAGAGTGGAGGAAGTAGAAAGAGATGATAGGAGAAAAGTAGGAGATGATATATGAAAAAGAAAGGAAGAAGAGAGAATAAGAGTGGAGGGCTTTTAAAGAGAAAAATTATATATGCATAAAGGACACAGGGGAACCTCAAATAAATGAGTCTAATTGTGATTGTGTGGTCAGAGAACCCAGCATCACCAGCTTTCCTGTGCTGTCTTTGGGCCATAAAATACAGAAAGATGAATTAAAGTGAGATTTATACAGAAAGCCTTCTCGTCCTCATCCATTGTAATAAACCAGAACTGACACATTAAGAGTCTTGGATGGCTGCTTTCATCGTTTTTGACATTTAGCTTAGTCTGAACAATTTGTGTAAAATCAGTGTTTTGAATTCATAATGATGTAAATTGCATGGAACTCATTTGTTAAAATTAATTTACTGTATATATTCAATCTTACTAAATACTGAAAACAAAAATATGGATCTTGGGTGAGTCTGTGGCCCTTTTATGGCCTTGCTCATGATATAGACAGCAGCAGCATAATGACGTGCATGTATGTGTGTGTGTTATGTGTGCGAAAATGCAGCATTTTTTTATTTACAAACTATTCTTACATATTGACTGGGAGAGGCAGCCTTCATTCGTGGTGGATCAAAGCCTTATGCAGCCTCACCTGTGTGAACAACCAGTACAATAAAAATACACACACATTTATTAGTGATCTAACAAATAACTAAACCTCACCCTATCATCCAGTGCTGCAACATTCCTCAGATCCTTTTGAAATGAAGGTTCATTGCTACACACAACTGATGCAATAAATATTAGTATCATAACAACAGAAAATAAAGACAATTGCACAGATGGTATTAAAATGTCAATATCACATTTATCTCAATGTTATAGGCCTATTACTCAAAAACTAAAGGGAAACAGGTTATGAAGCCAGCTTTGTTACATCACGTGTTCTTTTGCTTTGTCCTTTTATTTCATATTTGAACAAACATGTTTTTTTTCAATATCCCTGTCTTTTATGTAAGATTAATTTATTGCATTATACATAATGTACAGTATATCAGAATTAAATTGTAATGATTTTATGCTTGTTACATTATTACAATACTGACATTTTGAGACCTACAACCAGTGAGGTCACTTGCATATTCATGAAGATACTATATTCATATATTACATAACATAGATATTATGTGTAGAGAAAATCTTCAGCACTGCCAATTATGTTGTCACGATTGTTCGTGCGCTGATGACGGAGCAGATCAGGCAATCAGAGCCCAGTGTAGTGTGCAAGCATGTTGCAACACAAACATTTCTGAACAGGTTTTTTTTGTCAGCAACAGCTTCTTCTTTGCCTTCCTATCAAGGTAGGTGTTTTAGAACACATTTATTGCCAAAAGTCTATGGAAGCAGATCAGACTCAATAATTTGCGTCAGATTAGACTCAATAATTTGCCCAAAAGACATGATGCATACGTGTAAAAAAAAAAAAGTATATTCACAAAAACCAATTCACGTGCACAAAATAAGAATATGCACTCATAAAATACGTTTCACAAATGTAAAACACAATTCACAGATGTGCAACTGTGTACAAAAAAATTGGTATATTTAAAATTCACAATTTCATCATGGATTGTGAATGTGTGAATCGCCTTGGATTTGTGAGTGTATTTTTGAGACATTCCTGGCAGTGAATTCCTCCTGCGTGAGACACTCGTACTCTTTACCCAATCAGATTTGAGCCTGTCCATCGACTAATCATAACCTGCTGTGGGCGGGTCTACCTGGATGTTACGTCATCAGCGCAAAGTGAAAGTGACGTGACATACAACCAAGTATGGTGACCCATACTCAGAATTCGTGCTCTGCATTTAACCCATCCACACACACACACACACACGCACAATCACACACACACACACACACACCCGGAGCAGTGGGCAGCCATTTATGCTGCAGTGCACGGGGAGCAGTTGGGGGTCAGTGCCTTGCTCAAGGGCACCTCAGTCGTGGTATTGCCGGCCCGAGACTCAAACACACAACCTTAGGGTTAGGAGTCAAACTCTCTAACCACTAGGCCATGACTTCCCCACTTCCCCAAGACCACAGTTGAAGTCACAGCAGAGTTTTGTACAGTTGATCGTTTCATTCTCAGGTAACTAACCCAGTAAAGGTGTATTGTTTTATCTTTGCATGCTTAAAACTTATAAGTAAAGTTGGTCGTTTAGACACACTCGTTGTGACCAGTATAAGCCAGCAGCTGCTGTTAATGCAGATAGTGTTGCCAAAAATTCAGCTGTCCTGTGTTAGCCACAGTGCCCCATATACTGGCCAAAATGAAAAAAAAGAATTCTGTTTTTTGTTTTTTGTATTTGCCGTTTGCTGTTTTATTTTTATACACTATTTTTTTTTTTTTTGTTTTTAATATTTTTTAAACACTTTGGCACAACATCTGGAAGTTACATACCCCTTCCTTCACATTAATCTTTATCTATTTTATATACTTCACCATTATGTATTAATTTATTGTGTATGTAATCAACATTCATTTTTAATTTATTGTGATGTGTTTGATTGATATATTTTGTTGTATTAGTGCCACAATCAATTTATCAACCAATAAATAATCGTTTTCAATACAAATAAGCACAAGTCAAGCTGCGATACCAAACAGGACCACAGGGAGACGCCCAAGGACACTAAACCCCCTGATTGTACTACAGTTTTTCTCAATTACTAAAACATTAAACCCCAATCTCTGAAACAAATTCTTACTAGTTTAAACCAATTTGTCGAATAAAGCAATCTTTCTGCTAAACCTTAAACACGTTCAGGCAGTTAGGCTGTATTTGCAAATCTCTAAACACATTCTCATTCACTTAAACACTTATCACATGCATTTGTGCTGCAAAAGTTAAACACAACTAAAGCACAGTTGTCATCGTTTACACACAATGACTCAGAATAGTTCACACTTGTTTCTAATGGTGTGATACGAACAATAGATGGAAACAATATGAGAAGGAGAGGAGGAAGAGTACATGTAAGAAGTGGAGGATGAGGAGGAAGAGGATGAGGAGAGAAAGAGTAAGGTTTAGAGAGTGTTATCAAGGCTGGATCTACCAGACCAGAGGGTTTTTTCTCTTTGTCTAGCAAAAAAAAAAAGACCACATTGCTTGTGATGTGGACAAAGTCTTCAGGCCCGACTCAAGCACAAAGACATGATCCTAAGAAGGAATGACTCATTGTCCCTGATTTTACAATTGCACAACTTACAGTATTTGAGTGTACTGTAACATGATATTTATTTAGAGTTTTATTTGACATTTTTGGCCTTTGCAGTTGGACTGAAGTATTTTTGCAGGATCCAGATGCTGGATATATATAAACATTCAGTACTATTAAATATTTAGCACAATACTATTATTGCAGCACATACAGTAGTCAATACAGTAGTCTATACAATATATTCACCTTACTCAGTTGCAGTTACTTTACTTTTTTACAGAATTGCTAAATTGTTTACTCAATACAATATACTTTTTTTTCTGTAATGTTCTGGATGCTGTGTTCTCCATTTTTCTCTGTAGTGTCTATAATAAATGCTCTGTATTGTGTATATTTTATTGACTTGAAATGAAATGGTTTTGCAGTGATTGTTTGATTTTTTAATGGAAGAGTCAGAGGTTTTGTGAATTTAGTTTGAGTATTTGGATTTTGGAGTCAGAGGTTTTGAGAAAAATGTGGCCTAATGGTTAGAGAGTTTGACTCCTAACCCTAAGGTTGTGGGTTCGAGTCTTGGGCCGGCAATACCATGACTGAGGTGCCCTTGAGCAAGGCACTGAACCCCCAACTGCTCCCCAGGCGCCGCAGCATAAACGGCTGCCCACTGCTCCGGGTGTGTGTTCATGGCGTGTGTGTGCGCTCACTGTTGTGTGTGTGCACTTTGGATGGGTTAAATATAGAGCACAAATTCTGAGTATTGGTCACCATACTTGGCTGTTTGTCACGTCACTTTTTTTATTTGTTTATTTATTTTTTTTAAATGAGTGATGGTTTTAAGAAATTTGTTTGAGATAAAGTGTATCTGTTAGATTCAAAAACCTGTTATACCGATTGAATACCTATTGAATTGATGACATACAGTACCAGACCGAAAAGTCTTTCGCATATGTAGTATTTTAACTCTCAGAGAACAATTGAAACGCAATAAATACCTCTTAAATAGATTAACACCACATACAACAGCAGCTCATACTTTATCTTTTAGCTCATATCTTAACATGTTCATCATCATATCTTAACATGTTAGGCAGGAACAGTTTAAGTCACTGAATATACTGACTGTTTATGGTTAAATGTAGGAACTTGCAAGTTTTAGTTGTCAAATCCAAACAATCATCAGCATTCCACAATGTGGTTTAAAAAAAAAAACATAAAATTAATTACAAACTTAAAATATTCGGAAAAACATTTATCTGAATGTTGCGGTGGGTCTGCAAATGACTTTCGAAGCGCAGGCTCTCTCTTACCTGCACTACAAGACTACTTTACAGGGGTTTTCATGTAATATTTCACTGCAATGTCAAAGGACTGTTCAGATATGAACTTATGCAAATTACTGTCTCACACTGAATGTACTCTGACCTACCCAGCTCTTCAATTTCAGTTTCTCAGGATAAGAACAATACAAGAACATTTTTGTTAATCTGGCCATCAGACCTCACACATGACTTTCTTTGAAAGAACAATTCACCAGTGTGGCGACATTCTTCAAATCCTTTAAAGTAAAATAGCAGGACACATCTCATGCATGTTATGGTAGCAAAAAATAAAATAAAAATAAGACTATGATCATTAATCTCTTTCTTCCTTGTACTGAATGTAAATTATTGCAAAAGGGAAAACAGGCAGATTGTGAAGTGACTTGCTTAGGCATCAAAATTACATTCTAGATTATTTTAAATGCATTTTTGTGTCCCTATTATATATGTCTTATAATAAATTCAGTAAATGCATATCTACAGTATATTACTGTTACCCTCTCCTTACAGACAGTGCTCACAGTGCTTGTGTTATGCTGTTCACAGTACATTGAATGACTTGACTCTCTATCATGATTCATACTTCACAAGTTTGTTTATCATGCTTTGCCTGTTTGTATTTTGTTTAGTTCTGGTATACTTTTAAAACAATAAGAAGGTAATTTGGAACAGGCTGTTTGTCATTATTGTCATACCTTTTTTTTTTTTTACTTTATACGTTTTATAATATTCATTTAATCTGAGTACAGTAAACTGTTGTCCAGTTTCAATGTTTCTAAAATTTCGTCTAAGGTGCCAACAAAGTCTGACCCTGATCGCAGTATTACATATTTCTAAAAGTCTGCTACCCAATTTTTATAAAATGATGTTGAATTGAAAAGCAACTGCAGAACAGGAATTACTTTTTAATGTTGTTGCATGATTGAGCAATAATACAAGAATCAGATTGTCTTTGGTAATGTAAAACTACCTCTGAAGTAAAATAAGATTAATGTAGTATATAACAATTCATGTAAATGATTAAATATCTCATTCTGGAACATAAAATAACATTTGTGACAAGGAGAAATTTAGAAACCCTAGAATATTCATTAAAAAGGCATTAGAAATCATGCATATAAAAGATTACATTATGTCTGAAGAAAAACATTAAAATAGGGTCAGAAAACTGAACAGAGGAACAAGTAACAGCATCAGAGAAGCAAACAGACAAGAAGCCTCAGATGCCTTCACTTGCTCTTGAACCCACTTATCTGTGAACAGAGAATATAGCACAACACAGTGAATTGTAATGTATTCACAGCAGAAATCAACAGAAAACTTCATTTACAAATGATTAAATAAACCTAATATTTACCAGTGTTCCCTTCAGACAAAGTCAGAGGACCCATGGATATGGAAGCACTGTCATGGAAATCAAGAGACCTGCGCTCTCTCCAGTTATGTCCAGAATTACAGTCCTAAAAAAAAAAAGGGAAAATCCAGCAACGTGAATCGCTGTTAAATATCACTGGACAAACATGAAACATACAGGAGTGTTAATAATTAATGTTTTATCAACAGGGGTTAATCAATGGTAAAATGGTAAAATCTTAAAACTTTACAATTTAACCATTACATTTAACTATGGAGATACATTCAATACATTTACATACATTAGTTCTATAGCTACAAAGAAACATATCCTCATGGTTTTATTAATTATGAGAAGTTTTCTAAACTCACCATTGAGCAGCGATTGCTTGACACAAGGCACAGGTGAACAGCGCAGTGCAGGTAAAGCTTAGTGGAGTTTGCAGTGAAGATGAACATCCTGAAGGAGAAACGGCTGGATGTTGAGACGCCGTTCTGCAGCAGCTCCACTGTGTCATCATTTGGATTGGGACACCTGAGAATAGCAATTATAACAAACAAATCAAATTTTGAGTTCAATAGAGACATTTAACCCTAAAGTGATTTCATGTAAATCATCATATTTTCATTTCATGTGCTTCAAGGATTAGAAACAGCTTTACTCTGTGACGATGAGATCCCAGCGGAGACTGTAATCAGGATCATTCACAGGTGTAGCCCAACACGTGTCCACCACCAGAGCAAACTGACGGCTGTCAACCCCCTCGACACGAACTTCCACATTCATCTTCTGGTCGAGCTCTGCATCCACTCTACCAGTGAAGGGCCGAGTAAACTCATCATCCTCATATGGAATCATCCGCACCTGATATCTGCCTTCACCAGCGGGGAGGGTCTTGTGCACAACACTGTTGAAATAATGGATAGATCTGTGTTAAAACTACTACGCTTTATGGCTAAAATTCTACTAGTTTAATAAAACAGTACAGCTGGAATCAGAATTTGTATGTGACTCTCACGTCTCCAGTGGGTTGATTTCCACATTCATGGAAAGTGTTTGTGTTTGAGGATAAGCACAGCTGAAAGAAAGCTTGAGGATTTTCTCTCTGCTGATGAGACCTTCTGACCTCGGTGCCCCCAGAATAAAGTTATCATAGATAAAGTGGGTGCCGTTGGCCTGTGAACAACATGCATATCATTTTGACTAAATTGAATTCAAGGTGTTTAAAAAAAAAACTTTTATTACAGCTAAATTATTAAATATAAAACCCCATGAAATTTGTATCAGTCAGTCTAACATTTGGTTCACTACAAATGTTTGGATTATACATAATTTGTCCTACCACAAGATTTGTGCCACAGATGTGTTCATCGTTATCAAAATGGAATTCCACTCTGCCATTCCGGACCGTTCCTTTGCAGCTGGGATCATTGAGGTGTAAGATGTCAGCTGGAAAACCGGCCTCAAAGAGCTGACAGCGAGACACAGACATGGAGCCAGAGCTGCTTTCACAGGTTTCTGAGAAATCTGAGAGAATTAAAACATGCAAAACATTGTCAGAAGTATTAAAAAAGAAAATGAAATAACGACCAAAACCATATTTCACATTCTGTTGTGGAATGTTACCAACCAAAAGAGTCAGCTTGTGGTCTGGGTAGGTCGTCATTACACATACAGCCATAAACACCATTTTTCTTCCCACACCATTCATCCTCAGAGCAGCTGAGCTCAGAGCAGCGATCTCTCACATCTAAGTGAAGCACAGATAGATGAAATACAACACAAAGACATTGAGTCATAATACAGAGACCCCTGAATGATCCTTGCTGTACATTCTTCAAAGAAATTAAATGTATATTTCTGAGTGAATTAAAGTGAATTTCATATAGTCCATAATTTTCCCACCGATATCCACAAACAATATTTTTTGTTTTTTTTTGTTTTGTTTTTTGTAATATATATATATTTTTTTTATCAGTAGAATTAGTATTAGAATTAATTAGCATTAGAATTACATTGCTGGGGGATTTAATTACTTTACCTTTAAAATTTCTGTATAATCACCCTCTATATGTCTGATATGTCTGAGTCTATGTTAGCTGTGAAATTGCTCTTAAGAACTTGCGATGACTGATTTGTGAATGTTTTTTTTTTGTTTGTTTGTTTGTTTTTTTTTGCAACACTGGTGACAAGACCCCAAAATAATCTGTGCTGAAACATTATTATGACTTACCACACCGCAGACCCGAGCGCCATTCTGGGATCTGTATCTCCAAGATGGCACAAGCTGTCTCATAGGCCTCAACAGCTGAACATAGCATGCCGTTTGCACGTGTGTACAGACACAGATCATACACACAAGAGTAGTAGTAAGGTGCAGGGTCAACATGAAGATGACAATTCTGGAAGGGGCCAGTGGTGTTGGTGATAATACTACAGAGATCAGAGTACCTCTGCCTGGATGGACACTCATCAGCATTACCCGTCTGGTCTCTGGCACCACAGCTGAAGAATACATGAATATATGAAAAAATAAAGGTCAGTTAAATGCCTCTACTGTTTCATCACTTGGACACAGAAAGAGTTTACAGTCGAACAACTAACATGATTTGCTTTTCTTGCATATTTTAACTTTAAGATGTAAACCTTTGAACCTTTTTCCCTTTCCACTGCTCTATTAAGTCAAACCTGAGAAACATTGTTTTTTATCATATGACCCACCAGGTAAAAACGACTGTCCTAAAGTCTCATGATTCTTACCCTGGAATGCTGGTGTCTGATTGCCAGCTATGGCCAAAAGAATCATCATCAGGAGCGGGGTCTCCACTGGGCAACACTTTGTCGTCTGCAGGATTACCGTTGAAATTTCCACACATTCCACATAGAGATCCATAGAATCTTTCACTCACTCTGACTAGAAGACTGCTATGTCCATCAAAATGGACAAAGAATTCATTAAAAGCATTTAGAATTACGAATCCCTGCTCTTCACGTATCTCTACAAGATCATTGTTTTGATTTGCTGGTGTGTCGATGGCATTCCCTTCAACCTAAAGGGAAATCAGAACATTCCAATATAAGAAAAGAAAGAAAGTGAAAGAAAATACATTTATATTGACACCATTTGAAGTCCAACTTACTTTAACTCTCCTGTTTTGGCCAATTGTGATGTGTGTTTGTTGTCCATGCTGAGACAACCAAACATCGACTGCAGACACAAATGATACCACCATGTTCCCACGGTGCCTGTTGGTGGCCACCACACGGAACTCCAGATCACTGTCTGTAACATTACCGCAGGTCTGGGCAATCTCATATGAACAAGTTCCCTGATAGGATTAATATAATACACATAGTGTCCATTACACCTTTCTTCCTCGAAGATGCAACTTCAAATCCAGAAATGTCATGCAAGAAATTGCAAACATTAATAAACTGAAGAATCTCAGTGCTATGGAATATTTTTTATGAAATACATTGTCACATCAATAGCCCTCCTAAACCTCCTTTGAATAAACCTGACTGTTAAGTCAGTTGTCTCCTACTATTGGGACTCAAAACAACAGTTAATGTAGTTGTCTGCAAAAAAAAAACAGCAGTTACCAGTTCATTTTCCAGTTCATACCTGAAAGTGAGCCAAAGCTCCATCAAAGGTGATGTAGTGAGGATCGCCCCAGACTGTGCAGGTGGACATTGGACTGTAGCAGTCACGTTGTCCATTTCTGACTGCACACTCCAAGGCTGGTGGGCAGACAGATGCAGAGCAGCGTAAATCATTCGGAGCAAAACACTGACAGCGTTGGGAACATGTTGAATCCCAGAACTGTTCACCAATCTATAAAACCATAATGATAATAATAAATGTTACATTTTCAGAACATAATGTCAGTAAAAAAAACATCAAGGTAAAAACATGATGCTTAATCCTTACATTATAGTAGAATCCATCATACAAGCAGCCACATTGCTCCACTGGCACACAGAGTCCTCCACTCCTCACATATCCCTCATCACAGAAACAACCTTCCGAGCATGTGTGTTCACAACTAGCGTCAATGCTGCTGGCGCACGTATGGCCACAGTCTGTGCCACACACCTCATAATGGCTATTTGGGATGTTCGCTGAGCAGTCCATGACTGGAAATGAAACAACAAAATTTATTTGTACAATCTATTTAATCATATGTAAAATATTGTTATTATTATTATTTTTAATAAAAGGGGAGAACACCTTAAAAGACGAAAACTAATTAATCTGTAGTCCATCTTTTTACATTTCATGTACACTCCAGCTACTCACCACAGGATGCATTTTCTCTCCAGGGATAGACAACGGCATTAGCAGATTGACAAGCACTTGCATAGGCTTGAACAGAGTGACACAAAACATCATTGTTGTTCTCAGAAATGCACACATCAAACACACAGCTATCAAAGTAGGCTTGTGGATCTACAGAACCATGGCAGAAGCTAAAGGGACCCTGACTGTCCCTGATGATTCCACACAAGGCTTGTGAGATAAGAGTCGTGCTCTCATCTCTGCAACAGTCAGGACAACTGTTTCCACGGTCATCATTACATGGCATGCCATCCTCAACCATCCATTCTGCCCCAAACTGGTCTACTGAAGATGCCGGAGTGCCTGAAGGAGTGAGGAAGTCATCTCCGGGATTGCCATTAAAGTTACCACAGATGCCACACAGAACTCCACTGTAGTCTGCCGGCACAACAATATTTACTGCCCAGAAACCATAAGTGACAGTGAAACCAAAGTCAGTTGAGACATATGTATAGCCTCCTGAGGAATAGACAGATACTCGACCAGAGTCAAGGTAGACAGGGAGGTTTCTGATCTCTTCATCAACCTGATTGAAGAAACAGAAAATCTTGTTTATACAAACGTTCTTATCAATAATTACAACTGTAAAATCAGAAATATTCCATGCCAAATTAAAGCTGAGGGACTTGTTTACCTTAACAGCAGAAAAACTGTTCATGTCCTGTGACATCTGCACAAGATGCCCAGACACATTGACAAAAACTTCAACAGTTATCGACACTGGCCATCCATCCAATCTATAATTTCTTGCATCCACCTGAAAGTGCGCTAGACCACGAGTATCATCACATACTTTAGCCAGCACATATCGACACGGGCCTTGAAAGTCAAAATAGGTTCCATCAAAAGAGATATAATGGGGGTCTCCAGAAGCATAACAGCTACCATGTGGACGAGGATGGCAGCCATACTCTCCTTCCACCACACGGCAGATCTCCTGTTCACTGCAAGATGATGGTGTGCAACGGACATTTCCGGTGATTCCATCACAGACACACAGGAATTGGCATTCTTCACCATGCCAGAACTGCTCTCCAGGCTGCCGATAGCGCCCATCATAGTGGCAGCCACAACCAGTTGGGGAAACACAGTGGTCTCCATCCAGCACTAGTCCATCATTGCACTGGCATCCCCCCTGGCATGGCAGCGTGCACTGGAAGGGAAATGAGAGACTAGGGCAGGATGCAGGACAGGATGTGCCACACAGTTCATAATGGGTATTAGCTGGACAGTTGGGATCTGGGAAGACAAAAATGGAAAAGACAATGAATGATCAGCACTTTGAATGAGATATATAGTTTTAATTCTGAACATCTTGTAAAATACTAACCACAGTGGGTGATACTCCTCCACTCTCCAACTGTGATGCCATTCTGTTGGCAGTACAGTGTGTAGCCTCGTAGGGCCTCACATAGAGCCTCCCTGGCACCGTCTGTCTGCTCCAGCATCTGAATGCAATCTTCAATCCGTTGCCAAGGGTCTAGTGTTCTGCTGCACTCAGCAAATGGTCCATCATTCATGGCCATGATGCTGCAGTGCTCACTGAACTCACTCCTGTTCTGATAAAGACCTGGTTCCCACATGTCTACTGAATCCACACAGTGGGCTGACAGGGATCCATCGCGCCAGCTGTCTGCAAAAAGCTGGGAGTCATCCAGCAGGACACCACCTGGGCTGTAGAATTCATCATCAATATTTCCATTCAAGTTCCCACACAGACCTCCAAGTGTACCATTGTAAGTGGTTGGAGCTATGATTCGGACAATGTGCGGCCAGTCAGCTCTAACGGTCACTCCAAAGTTTGTTTCCAAAACAAATCCTCTTGCACTGCTGTGATAGATATGGATCTGACTGGAGCCAACACTGATGGGTAGACCAACCATCTGTCCATCCACCTAAGGAAAAAAAAAATCTGACTTTGATCTAGCATTTAAGTTTGATATAATTGTTAAACTATACATAATACAAGGCTGATTGAAAAAAAATTGGGGGCTAACCTGCACATGGCTACCTTCTCCCAATTCAATGGAAACATGAGTTCCTCCTGCCTCAAACTTCAGGAACCTGGAAAACTCTTGAAGGCCTCTGGGTACTTTCTCCACTGTCAATACAAAGTATGGCAGTTGGGAGGGAGCCATCACTCTTGCAAGTGTCAGTCCACAAGCTCCTGGGTATCTGAAAGTTTGTCCATCAAAGGTGTGGTATGAACCCAGGCTTTCAACTGAACAGGTAGCATAACTGATGGGTCTACAACCCCTTACACCATTATGGAGTCCACACACTTCCGCTGGACCACACTGGTGCTGATTGCACATCATTGACCTGCTATTGCAAACGCATTGCCTCCCACAGTCCTCGTCCAACACTACCGACTGTCCATCAGAGTAATAGAAGCCCTCAAAGATGCAGCCACAGTTTGCTTCAGGCACACATTGCCCAGCGCTGAGGATGTACCCATCATCACAAAAGCAGCTCTCCTGATTGGGCATGGGACAGTTTACTGAGGCGAAGGGGTTGCTGCAAGTTGCAGGGCAGCCCGTTCCATGGGACTCAAAATGACTGTGCTCAGGACATTGAATCTCTGGAAATGCAGAGCAGATGTAAGTACAGTATATGCCTCAACCTCTGTAATATTTCACCTTGTACAAATATTTCAGTTACATTAAGTTGTGTGCCAAATTTACTTCTAATGAAGACACAACAAGGCACTTACCACAAAAGCCTGGTTGTCTCCAGTGCCCTAGTTGTACACCCTGCTGTTGGCATTGAGCAGAATACACATTGAGAGCCTGGCACAGAATGGGCTGGTACCCTCCTCCTAAGCAAAGATCATAGACGCAGTTCTCTATGTAGGTCTGTGGCGAAAACACAGAGTGGCAAGATGCAAAAGGCCCTGAAACATCTCCTAGTATCCCACAGTGATTTGTGTCACTGTAAAGGCTTATTTCATTGGCAGTACAAACTGCACAACCTAGACCTGTGCACCTGACATCATGGCATTCTGGATCTGGGTCTCCCTCTACCTTCCAAGAGTTAGCAAAATCAACATCTGAGCTCAAGATCTCCCCAGAGATTGAACGGAAGTCATCTTCAGGATGCAGGTTATAGTTTCCACACAGACCACATGTGGCATTCTGGTAGTCATAAGGTACAGAGATGGTGACGTAGCTATATGCATCATATGTAACTAGGAGACCAAAATCTGTGCTGATGGCCAAGGAAAAACCTGATTGATAGACTTGGATGGAGCCATTGTGGAGGGTGAATGGTGTGGCTATAAAGGTCCCATTAACCGACAATGTTGACAAAAATAAATTAGGAAAATGGAAGGATGCCTGAACTCAATATAACAGCAATACAGTGATACTTACCTTTGCCTCATAATAGTGATCTCTAACCAGTTCAATTTCTTCATCATAGACAAATACTCTGACCATTCGAGTCCATGACACATGTGTGCTACCCCGATGCTCATTTTTTCCCTCAATGCGATAGTATGGCAAACCATTTCCACAAGCCTATACAATGACAAAAATCAGTATCAGTAAAGGATTCCCGATCTTGTCAAATCTGTACAATAATTATAAAGCCATAGCAACATTACTAACCTCAGAGAGAACATATGTGCAGGTTCCTTGAAAGTGAAAAATCTGATTGTCAAAAGTGTAGTAGTGAGGATCACCAGAGATGGTGCATGTTTGCCGCTGAATGTTCTGACAAGAGTATTGGAAAGCAGCTGGACGACAAGCTTGGGAATAAGTACAGGGCTCAATGCTGCACTGGAGGCCTCTTGTGGTACAGGTGCATCTTTCCTGGCAGACGGCATCACTCCAGAAAGAGTCTCCCAGCTGCACTGGCAAACCTATGAGAAAGACTTAGGTTTATGTATATAAACACCTAAAACCATTTGTGCAATTACTGGAAGGCTTTACCTTTAAAATTGAATCAATTTGAATAGGTAATTCATAGTCTGGCTGCAAATATTGCATGCAGCTAGGGAAGCAACATTACCATTAAATTGACAACCCCGTGTTCCATGATCTGTTCTAAAGGCCCATCTGCCTGGCACATTTACATTGCTGCTGTGTGGTAGGCTTGTGATGTCATTCTGGAGTGATCCAGTAATTGAGAAATGGTGACTCGAATCGATAGTGTCAAAACCAGCCTAATGATAAGGAAGACATCCAGATGTCTGCTTAGACAGTTATTCACAGAAAATGCAATATACCTATTATATCAATGCCATCTTGTGCATACCTGTACATATCGTTGTGTTGGAGCAATTGCACCATAGTTCATTACAACGAATGAAAGATGGCCATTTGAAATCAAAACCACTTGGAAAGATGTTTCCAAAAAGACAGTAAAGTCAGTTTTTAAATAAATAAGAAATTAAATAATTTATATATATATATATTTTTTTTAAATATTTAAGTTATTAAATAAATTAATGTGAGTTTATAGTTTTTAAATAAATAAGAAATTAAATAATTTATATATATATATATTTTTTTATTTTTTTATTTTTTTTTTATTTATAGGCACGGGAAGATTTTCATGGTACAAAACTGAGCTACTTACTGTTCCTGAATTGTAGTAATATGCAACTCTATCCCATGTTGCAATGAAGACCCATGAAGCAGAGAAACTTAAGTCAGGGAAGTACTGGTTTATGTCTTGGGTTGCCTGTGTAAGGACACTGCCAGAGGTGTACTCTTGATATGAGATGACACCATTCCAACGATTGTCGATATCTGTCCAGAATGGAGCAATGAGGTCTTTCCCTCCATAGGCTGGGAACTGGTATGGAGTGTAGCTGTACCATGCCCCATCAAAAGTCAAGTGTCCGTTGTTATTGACCTGAAATAGAAGAAGACTGATTATTGCCTGCAGGATTCTTATAAAATATGCAAAATAGTTTCTAACAGAAATGTAAACTGCAGCGAAATGTCACATTTACCCCATTTACTGTTTACAATCTGAAGTTATTGACACTCAGAATCTAAATTTTACCCATTCCAAAATGACTCACATAAATTTGGTTGTATGTTTGCCCAAAAAATATGAATGGCTGCTGCAGGTATATAACTGATGAACTCCCGTCATCATTGCGTCCATTCTCTGTGTCTCCAGTTCCAAATGGATAAAATGGCCCTGTAATAATGATTCCAGAAAAGAAAAGAAAAAAAATCAATACTGAACAACAAGTAACAATATGTCAGTTTCTGATACCTGTCATTTACATTTTCAATCACCTTGCTGCAACATTTGTATTTTTTGAATAATGAAACAATTATGATACAGAAATATGACTGTATATCAGCATGGCTTTGAACTTTGGCATTTTGCCTAATTTAATATAGCTGATAATGTATTAATATGCATAAATTTATACATTATTTAAAATTATTTACATGCATCACAAACACATAACAGAAATCTGATTTGTCCATGCAAAACAATAATCCTCCACATTGTAACACACTACAATATATTACCAATTATAATGTCCATAGTTGTAGTTTCTGTGGTTGTGGTTGTGGTTGTGGTTGTAGTTGTAGTTTCAGCTGTGGTTGTCTCTGGCATGACAGTAGTAGAGGTAGTGTTTATGTTGCTTGCATCTGAAAGAAATCATAAATATAAAAACAAAAATTCTGATTTATCTCTTGCATAAACAAAGGGCACATGTAAATAAATATATTTACCTGCACAGTATGCCAAACTGCAGGTTGTTGGACTCACAAACTCATAGACATAATAATCTCCTGGACAGGCTTTGACTTTAATGGGATTGGATTGGAAATAGCCAGTAATTGTCCCAGTGACCACAGACATCTCGAGTGACCACTCCATCCTCAACTGCTGGATGTCCTCCGTTCAGCCAGAGTGGAGCATTAGTGCCACAACTATTCTCCTCAACACATGTGTCTGGCATCTGAACGCTCTGACTCTGAATGAAGAGACGGTACCAGCCGCTCCAGCTGACCCAAGTGTCACACATTATTTGAGAGGAATGTTGATTGTTGGTGGCTCTCCATGGATCGTCCAGGACATTGTAGTTGTAGCAGGGGTCAACAGGGGGAGCTGTTGAAATGGAAACATTGAAACAAAAATGCTCCTGACTGAATGAATGTTAACTGGTATGAAATATCCAGAGCACTCTTTACTCAAGTTCCCTGATAAACTTGTGTTTTAATTAATTTAAAGCAGATAAAATTGTATCCTAAGTTTGAACATCTTTTATTTATCTGTGAGGAACATATGTGGGGTTTAAAAAGTGGATTTTATGATTCTGTGTTTTTTTCCCGGTTTCACTGTGAACTCTTGTTTTGAAGTGTTTTCCCAGCTGCTCTTATGTCTGTTCCCTGTGTTTGCCCTGTGTCTGAAATCGTTCACTCGTTCACTCATTCACTAATCCCTATATAGTGTAGGGCTGTAGGCTATGGCAGAGTGGACTTTTTCAGGAAGGAGTGAACAAATAAGTCAACGGATTCGGACGGTGATGTATACACTGCGTGTGAGACTTGGAGCTGTTGCAAAAACATTGCCATATGTACTTTTATATTAAATGTACCTTATTATAGAAAATATTAATAGCAATAATTTATATTACATGTACCTTATTATAGTTACACATACTCTCCGCGTCAGCTTTGTGGTTTCATCGATGGTATATTATTAATTTGTTTTGTAATGCTTTTATGTTCATAATCATTGCTATTAAAATACTGAGAACAAAAATAAACACACATTAACACATGTTTATAATTTTATGTATTTATTATTTTTAGCATCTTGACACTCCCCCAAGCAGCGTTTTGAGCTCAGATAAGATATAGAGCACCCTCAGGCGACCGTTAATTTGACATCAGACTGAATAACGTTACTCTACCTACTGTGATTAACGAACATTTTTTTGTAAGTTAACAACAATGCCACCTCAGTAAATTAGTAAAATATTAAACTGGGTTATTGCCTACATAACATATTTTAATATACAGCATAATGTATGAAAAAACGTTAAAACGGCATCTCTCATTTAAACTCTCTCTCTTCCAGCTCGCCGGTTCTCCGCAAAGTACAGAAGAACTTGCTTTTAAAAGTACTTAAGTACCAAAAGTAAATTTCTTTTTTATGTCAGTGCACTGTTTTATTATTTTTTATGTAATACTTGCAATATATTAAGCCTACTGTTATTGAATTGTTGTGAATAAATATTAAATATGCAACTGGTCAGTGTTCAAAAAATAAAATTTACATAGCCCTAAAAATCTCTCTAAAAATCACGTTTTAGAGAAGAAAAAAATCACAGACTGAATTTTAAAGCTGCTGCATAGTAACGACTTTCTACTTTGAGGACCTTGATAGAAATCTAGTGGAGTGAAAAGTACGATATTTGTCTTTCTAATGTAGTGAAGTTAAAGTAATAAGTTTCCAGAAAAAAAAAAGTTAAGTACAGATACTGAAAAAGTGCACTTCAGTACAATACTCAAATAACTGTACTTCGTTACTTGTGTTTGCTGGTCGTTGTTTTGATGGTTTCCTGTATCGTTTCCTGTTCCTTGTTTATCATGTGTGTACTATCTGAGTTTGGCCTTTTCTTAATTGTGTGTGCATGTAGATTCTCTCTCTGCCTCATCTCTCCATTACAGTCAGGCATGAGCCCTTTTGCAACTGAGCAGAATGAAGAATGCTTTGAAAACACACGTTGTGTCTTATTTGCAATAAAAAACAAGACAATACTTTACCAGTGGTTGTGATTGGTAGAGTAATGGGTTCTACAGATGGGATTGTCTCTGATGGTGTAGACACTGCTGGGATGGACTGGTTTGAGGCTCTGGTATTAAGAACAGTTTTATATCAATAAATAATTTTTAAATAAAACCCATGAAGTAAATTAATCAATTATAAATGCTCACCTATGCAGTATGCGCCGCAAAACATTGGTTTGACAAACTCATAAACATAGTAATTTCCAGGACAGGCTTTGACTCTTATAGGGTGGGATTTGTATTCACAGTTGTAGGTCCATGACAAACAGACCTGACGTGTGACCACTCCATCTTCCGGCTGTGGGTGAGGGCCGTTGAGCCACAGTGGTTCATAAGTGCCACACATGCCTTGATTCACAAATGATTCTGGCATACGGGCATTTTGACTATCATTGAACAGTCTGTACCAGCCATTCCACTCCACATTATAATCACACATGCCATAGTAGTTATAGTGATAATTGTCAGTGGCTCTCCAAGTCTCATCCAGACTGGTGTAGTTGTAGCAGGGATCAACAATTGGGGTGGTGAAAGGAACTGTTATGGGAAAGTAAAAAGAGAGTATTACTGTACATACTGAAGATTAAATCTATTCAAGACAATAATATGAAGACCAACAGCAGAAGTGATGATAAGTCTGTCAGATATAATGATGAATGAAAGTGCACAATACCTGCACAATATACAGGAGCTGGGATTGAGACTGTTGGTCTGGGAAATTTGTAGACATAATAATCTCCAGGGCAAGCTTTGACTTGGATTGGTTCAGATCTGTAGCGACTGCACTGATAATCACGAGAACCAAAAACTTCACGAGTAACAACTCCATCTTCTATACGAGGATGAGAGCCACCAAGATACAGAGAACTATAACCTCCACATGACATGTAAGTAAAACACCACTCAGGCATCTGAGCATTCGACTCATTGATGAAGAGTCGATACCAGCCATCCCATTCAGCACGAGTGTCATCATGATCATTTATATAGCCATACCAATACCAGTAATTGACTGTGCTTCTCCAGTAGTTGTTGATTACATTGTAGTTTTCACATGGGTCATAATCTGTGTTATTAAGATATCAAAAAAAGTTCAATTTTAATGAAGAGCTTCACAAGTGCAAATCCCAACCAGTAAAACACAGTAGCAATCATTCACAACATGACTGTGAAGTAGTGAAGCTAAAAGTTTTAATGAAGAGCTTCACAAGCGCAATTCGTTTTGTATTGGGGTTAAAATTAGTGATTTTTTTTAGTAGATCTTCCTCGGTAAACTTTCGGCTCATCGATAGTTAATAAGGTAGTTATTGTAATAGTTATGTTTAGGTATGTTAAGGGGTCTAGAATATGGTCATGCTAGTGATTTGCATTCTAATAAGCAACTAATTAACAGAGAGTAGTGTTCCCTAATCTCAAGTGTTACCATAAATACTTTTAAAAATTAAAACATAACTTACTCAAGGTGATGCTGGATCCCGTGATTATATCTGGACTCACAGTGGGAGCAACCTGTGAAATTGTGCTGACATCTACAAAGAAGGACGTTCAAGACATGACTGAGATCATTTTAATAGTTAGGAAAGACTTTTTAAGTAATAAATAAATAAATAAAAAGCCCTGTACCTGTGCAGTATCCTGAACACCCGATTTGTGGTTTCACAAGTTCATAGACATAGTAATTTCCTGGACACGCTTTCACTCTGATGGGGTTTGTCTTGTAATAACAGCAGCTGCCCCAATAAGACCCTGCACAGATCTCTCTAGTCACCACTCCATCCTCTATCTGAGGATGAGGACCATTGAGCCACAGATTATAGTATGTGTTACAGCTGTATGAACTAATACAGGTCTCTGACATCTGGATGTTCATTCCATAGTAGAAAAGCCGGTACCAGCCATTCCAGGAGAAATATTCATCACAAATGTAATCTCCACTTTCATTGGTGGCTCTCCAGGGACGATCCAGAGACTCATAGTTGTAGCAGGGATCACTGCTGATGCTTTGGAAGGCAACTGTCAAAGAGTTTGAAAAAGTACTGTTAAAATACTGGTTTTACTGTACTATTTACTGTACATTGAAGGCCATTTAGAATATTACATTGTAAAACACAATGATTGTTCATTTTATGATTTTCAACCAACCACTTATAGCAAATCTAACTAGTGGTGTGCAGCCTGCAGAACGGCACAGAACAACACCATAACTACCATTACTACGTACCAGCACTGCATTCATGATAATATACTGTATAATATTGCATAATATATAATAGTGTTGATATGATTATTGACATCATTTCTTTTATAATTATGTACTGTATATTATTTCATAATAATTTATTGTGTTGAAAAATAAGCTAGTATTTAGACTAACATGTAAATATCCTAATATTAAAACAAGAAATGTATAGGTTCATTTTTAGCTTTTGTTTAGATTTATTAATTTTTATTTATTTTATATTAAGTATAATGTAATTTATTGATTTTTTGTTTTTGTATTTTAATTTTAATATTATTGATATTGATATTTATTATTAATGTTGAAATTTAAGCCAAATTTAGACTTATTTAGTAGAAATTAAATTTATTTTGTTTAATGCTATTTTTGGTTTGTCTAAAGTTGTGAGATTTGAGGAACTGTGTTACAACTGCACAGATCAGAGAGTATGACATCAAAGTACTGTGAGATCGATCTTCCAGTTGAAGACACTTTTTGTGTGATGTTGTGATTGGTTGTTTTGTTCCATTCTCTCATTGGATTATTGTCTTTATTGTTCACAGGTATCTTTAGTTAGTGATTAGGGTCTTTGTATATATAGCCCTCATTTGCCATTATCTTTTGTTTAGCTTTGTTCATTGTAACCTTGCTGTTGGTGATTTTTTTTTTTTCTTTTTTAGTTTTGTCATTTCTGGTTGTTGTTTAGTTTTTTTTATTGTCAAGTCTGGTCATGTCAAGATTTGTTCTGTTTCTGTTTATTAATAAACTGCACTTGGGTTCGGTTCAGTATTCGCTTCAGTAGACCAATGTAACCGAAGCCTACATAATGGTTAATGGACTGCACTAATTCTAACTGGTCAAACCATGTTTAACTTCATTAAATAATAAATTAAATGCATGTTAGGTTATCAAATAATCAGACTATTTACTCTTGATATTGACATTGGAAGAAAAAAAAAAACAAGTAAAAAAAAAAGTCACAATAATTTGGAGAGAAAAAGAGATAAAACTTCACCTGCACAATATGTAGGATTGGGGGCTGATATGTTGGGTTTGACAAATTCATAGACATAATAATCTCCTGGACAGGCTTTGACTTGGATACCTGCACAATATGTAGGATTGGGGGGTGATATGTTGGGCTTGACAAATTCATAGACAATTAGCTCCCACAACTTCACGGGTCACCACTCCATCCTCAACTCTTGGATGAGAATCGCTGAGATACAGTCCAGTGTAACCACCACATCCCATAAAACTCGCACACCACTCAGACATCTGGGCACTTTCTCCATTCAGATACAGCCGATACCAGCCACTCCATTCAACAAGCGTGTCATCATAGCCATAGTTGTTATATTGTTGTATGTCTCTCCAATAGTCATCGAGAGTGTTATAATTATAGCATGGATCAGAGCTGGACGTTGTAGGATCTGAGAGAATAATGACACAGAAAAGGACAATCCAGTGATGATACACATACTTTTTATGTGGCAAACAGTTGTGTCTTTATGACAAGATATCGGGATGGCACACTAAAGAGGGATTACGTAAACTGACTTCACCTACAACAAGTGTATTCGCAGTTTAAGCCATTTGTTCACTAATTTAAAAAGAATCATTTATAGAAGCTATATTCACTTCCATCAGCTTGAATGACATGTGGCTATTAAAAAAATAGTACAGTTGTTTTTGTGTGCTCAAAATATATATCTATTTTG
The DNA here is from genome assembly GCF_018340385.1 of Cyprinus carpio. NCBI lineage: Eukaryota > Metazoa > Chordata > Actinopteri > Cypriniformes > Cyprinidae > Cyprinus > Cyprinus carpio. Next base: position 24,094,909 of record NC_056608.1, read on the forward strand.
AAAAGGTTGTAACGTATATCTGTATTAGGTATAAAGTACCGCTTATTTGTATTTGTACAGGAAACATTTCTTTTCAAACAGTACTGAAGCACTGAGGTGTGAAAATAATGAATAGGTTTAGGGTGAACACTTGCTCTTGTATGTAATTCAAGGAGTATGTATGTAACAATGTACAATTTCATCAAAAATGTGATAATAGTTGTCATGTCTACAATCATCTCTCTCTCTCATTGGTTTTCAAGTTCTGCAGTTCCTGCTCTGTCCAGCAGGTGAAGTCTGGTGTCACTGTTCTGCTGTCTATCATGGATCATCCCACCTGTTACTCCACCCATTTCACCTGTTCATCATTACCAGCTAATTATCTGCTTTGTAACCATATATATATATATATATATATATATATATATATATATATATATATATATATATATATATATATATATATATATGTGTCAGTAACTATATATTAGGGCTGTCAAATGATTAATCACGATTAATCACATCCAAAATAAAAGTTTTGTTTACATAATATATGTATGTGTACAGGGTATATTTATTATGTATATATAAATACACACACATAAATTATATATTTTAGAAAATATTTACATGTATATAAATTTTATATATTTATATTTATATATTTTATATTATATATAAAATATATTTAATATATAAACATAACATATTCTTCTTATATATACACATATATGTGTGTGTATTTATATATACATAATAATATACACATTATGCACACATATATTATGTAAACAAAACTTTTATTTTGGATGTGATTAATCATGATTAATCATTTGACAGCCCTAATATATATATGTATATATATATATATATATATGTATGGTATGTATATGTATTATAACTGCTACATATTTATTATTGATCTGTTCGGTATTTATAACTCTATTAGATTGTTCCTTTATGTAATTTCTTGTCTGATTTCTATAAATTTCTTTAACGAACCTGACATTTGAGTCTGTATTCAAGTCCACCTTGAGCCTTCTGATATATAGTAATACAGAAATAAATCAACAATTTAGAAGAATCTTTACTCCCTTTGCAAAAACGTTTTTCAGTAGTATGAAATACATTTGAATGGAAGATCATTACATTTCTAAATTGTAACACACACACACACACACACACTAAATTCCCTTTGCAAAAATGTTTTTCAGTAGTATGAAATACATTTGAAATATATATACATTATCAGTTATACAGAATCTCACATTTGTGAGATGGTTGGAAGTTAGAATTACGAGAAATAAGGTCACAGTTGTGAGATATAAAATTGCCCATGAGCCTATAAACCTGACTTTCAAAAGTGAAGATCTTTTTTTTTTCTGTTGTCTAAACATTATCTAGTCATTATCTAGTTTCTTAAAATATAGCCTATTTTGTCCCAAAGAGCCTGACAATGTGGTTGTGTATATGTAAATAAGACCATTCCATTTTTAAATTGTAACACACACACACACACACACACATTATTAATATTATAATTATGACAACTGTTAATAGTTTTTGTAATTTTGGAATGCACATCATAACTGTCAAAGTTTACAAACCATTTGTTTTTGGTCTGTTTGAAAATAATGATAGTTTTTCTAAGTGAAAACAAAAACAAATTTCTTTAGTAGCCTGATATAAATAACAACAGAAATGCTACAGTATGAGATTTCACATTAGTAGGTAATCTGGTTCACTGAATTATTCCTTTTCTTTAATTTTTACATTTGTGAAGGAAAGCAAAAGATGAAAGAAGAAGTGAATATGTGATTAAGTAAAAAATTATTTTACCTGAAGTTTGTCCACTGATTATTTCACCTGTTGAATACACAATATAAACAAGATGATTTAAGGAGAAATTCAGTCAGTTCACTAATGCACACGTCAGATGATAAAACACTCACCATTAATCAGCAGCAGTAGCATCACACACAGTGAGATCAGAAACCTCATTGTGACCAACGGCACCTGCACACACATATTCAACAATTATACATGAAATGTTTATTATATTAATTATTGAGTATGATAATATTATTTTAATTATTTTAAATTTTAATTTAAGACAAAATGACTTTTTTTTTTAAATATAAATTAGATATTTTTTATAGATAGATAAACAATTTTTTTTAGTAATTAATTAATTATTTGTGTTGAGCCCAATGTGATGAAATGGAGAGAAATAACTTTACCTGAGGTCAAATGCTGCTGCAGAGCAAACTCAGAGAGATTCTCTCTTCAGCAGCTGAACACAGTGATGCTGAACCGCTGATCTCATACACTTATCAGTGCCTTTATTACTACATGTAGGTGGATCATTACTGGAACCAGAAGTAATTTCTCAACAATGTCTTGAACCAGTTTTTCATGTGACATATTTGTTATTTGAACTGGTTGCTTCCTTGTGCGACTACATTGTGTGCAACACATTCATACAATCTGTGCTTGAATTGATGTGAATGTAGATGGACTGACAAGCGGGTCAGTTTGATTTATGTTTTTTTTTTTTCACATTTTCAAAGCAGCTTTGCAAAAATAGTATTATAAAATACCCAAAGAGTGAACTAAATGGGTCAGAAAACATCATTCTGTATGTAAATAATGTTTAACCATGGTGTTTAATAGTGTTTACATTTAATTACTTAAAACCACTGGAGGGATGCAGGCAGTGGACAAGATGGAGATTTTTAAACATTTACATTTAATCATTTAGCAGACACTTTTATCCAAAGCAACTTACAAATGAGGAGAACAATAGAAGCAATCAGACGAACGAGAGAGCAACAGTGTGCAAGTGCTGTGACAAGTCTCAGTTAGTCAAGCACAGTGCACATAGCTAGTATTGTTTTTTAAATAGAATAGAATAGAATAGAATAGAATAGAATAGAATAGGTAAGTGCTAGTATTAGTTTGTCAGGTGATGTCGAAAAAGATGTGTGTTTTTATGGACTTTTTGAGATAGGGAGGTCATTCCACAGCTGGGGACAGTGATGTCGAAAAAGATGTGTCTTTAGACTTTTTGAGAGTGAAGGCGCCGTTCACTTACAGAACACAAGCTTCTGGAGAGCAGTAGGTCGAATTTAGGTATATTGGTGCAGCACCAGTTGTTGTCTTGTAGGCAAACATCAGTACCTTGAATTTGATGCAACCAGCTAGCCAGTGTAAACTGATGAAGAGAGGTGTGACGTGAGCTTTCTTCAGCTTGTTAAAGACCACTCTGGCTGCTGCATTCTCGATCAGTTGCAGAGGCTTGATAGTACATGCAAGAAGATTCGCCAAGAGAGCATTACAATAGTCCAGTCTGGAGAGAACAAGAGCATGGACAAGGAGTTGTGCAAACTAACAAAATTATAACAAACAAAAATACATACATATTTTTAATGCAACTAACAACTCAAACCTAAATCCTAAAGTAAACTATTGTCTTTAAAAGCAGCTGTGGAACAACATGCTAGTTACAAATCAGGTTAACATTAGGAAAATAAATAAGTATTTGATATTTGGATAGGGAAAAGAAAGAGAAAAACAAACAGAAGAAGCAACAAATATTTATTGAAGCTGATTTATAAAGATAGCATAAAATAAACAGAATGAGGTAGAACAGTTGGTACTTCCCTAAAGCGAGAATGTCACATTTACTGGAAAAATTAATAAAGTCAATTAATCATATTCAAAATAAAATCAAGTCTGAAGAATCAAGTCTGTTCTTGGGCAGTTTAAGGAAGTGAACTCTAGTCACAGTTTAACTGGAGGTGCAGAATTACACTCTTTAGGAATGTCCTAAATTCCTCTGCTGCATATGTTAGCTCATCATTCAAAAACCCACGTCCCAAAAACCACGTGATGCACATGTGTCCTAAAGGTAACGTCTTCTCAGGAAATGTACAGACTAATACAAATATAGAGGTTTTTTTTTTTTAAGTTAACATTGTGCCACTGTTTATTTAACTTTCTAATTTTACATGTTTTCAAAAGTGCATGCTTGTCAGGAGTTTTTGGTAGCTGTATGGTTCAGTTCGTTTGTGATTTTGTAAGTCATGGCCTAATGGTTAGAAAGTTGGACTTGTAACCCAAAGGTTGTGAGTTTGAGTCAGGAATTGTAGGTGGGGGGAGTGAATAACCAGCAATCTTTTTCCACCTTCAATACCACGACTGAGGTGAGACCCTTGAGCAAGGCACCGAACCCCAAACTGCTCCCCGAGCGCTGCGGCAGAAACATCTGCCCACTGCTCTGGGTTTGTGTCCACGTGTGTGTGTGTGTGTGTGTGTGTGTGTGTGTGTGTGCACACACTTGGATGGGTGAAATGCAGAGCACAAATTCTGAGTACGGGACACCATATTTGGCCACTTCTTCACTTTTACACTTCACTTAACAAACAAAATCAACAATAATTTTACACCATTTATGAACATACTTTTACTGTTATTATTATCTTCTCCATACACTAATACATTTTAAATAAATAATTACATTTCTTATGAAACAGCATAATATAACATATTATTTATTAAAAGCAATGAAATTAATGTCAGAGTCAGAGTCAGAGTCAAAGTAGCTTTATTGTCATTCCAGCTCAATACAGTTAGTATTTTGTGGTTCGAGTGAGAATTTAGAGAATTTCAGGGTGATAAGTGTGCTAAATAAAAAACACAAAAACAAAAAAATGTTCTTTAGCTATTGCATTAGGTACCATAAATTACCATTATTAACGAAATGAAACAGGTGCAAGTTTGCAGTATTGAAAAAAATGACAGCTACTTTGAACTAAATCTGCTGCAGCAACAAACTTGGCACCCATATAAAAAGACATAAAGAAGAAGAAAAAAAAATGTTTCGCCATTTGTTTAGTCAAACTGGATAGTCAGGTTTATTGTCATTTTTATACATTGTAGGACTTTTAGAAAACCACCAGACAATGATGCATGAAAGTTTCTTTATCAAGTCACTAAACTGCAGATGTCAATCACTGAAAGTGGATTTTTCCAGTTGCAACCAGTTGAACAAGATTCACCAAGAACTACAGTACATACAGTACAGTACATGATTGTCCCTTTCGCATGAACAGTGTTTTTATTTTATTCTCCATTATCTTGCTATGATAAATTCTGGTGATTGCAGTTTCTGCATATTATTACAAGTTGCCAATGAGCCAAATAATCCAATAAAAAAACATGAAAAAAGATATATTTGCATAAAAATACTGAACATTATTAGAAGCTGATCGTAGCTGTTGGCTCACACTGAAGCACAGAGATGCTATAGAGACATGCTGCAGAGGATGCAATTCCACTAAAGAAATACTTTCTTACTGAACTGAAATTAAGACAGCTTTATCCAAATATTAATTTTAAGCATGGTAATGGTAAATGAATACAAAATGAAAGAATTTTAGCTAAAGTATACCTGACACATTAATTGGTGAATCATATTACCTTGACCTCCTTTTTCAAATTCTTCAACAGCAACTATATGCTTTAGCTCATATATAATTGTGATGATGACAAGTCTGGCAGGAGCATATTTACAATTTAAGTCACACAACCTGGTCACTGACGGCTGGCACCACTGCTGATTGCTTATGATCAAATTTAACAATCTTATAAATATAGACTTGATTTGTAATTTTTTTTGTTGTCAATTCCAAAGATTTCAATTGAAAGATACACATCAACATTTAGAAAATTTTAAATTTCAGTGTTACAGAAATGCAGTCAAAAATTCTGTCATTCATAGAAAATATTCCAAATGAATTTTGCAGCATTCTAATGAAACTATTAAGAAGGAATTTACAGAGGCTTTAGTGAAATGTTGGAAAATTCATCAACTTATGCGAATGCACTCTGCCCTACCAACTCCTCAATTTCAGTTTCTCTTCACCTTCTTTAAAAACAACAATACATATTTGTGTTAATCTAACCAGTGACTGAAACTCACGCCATCTTTCCTTCAAAGAAAGAACAATTTAACCAGAGCGCGTACATTCTTCAAAACCTTTAGAACAGAAAGCAGAATAGCAAGACACTTCTCATGCACAGAAAGCATCACCATGGAAGATAAGCAAAACTATTACAGAGAAAGATAGCACTATCATCCTTAATCTTTCTCTTAGTTTTACTTTCTCTGAAAGGAAATGACTACAAAAGAAATTAAAAAAGAAGGAAAAAAAACACAAGCCCAAAAAAAACGATTTTGCTTAACCTTTATTATTATTATTATTATTATTATTATTATTATTATTATTATTATTATTATTATTATTATTATTATCATTTACCTTATGGGTCATTCAGACTGCATTTTAATGTCCTTGTTTATTTCCCATAATAAATGCCAGAATATAACTATTATTACACTAATTCTTAAGGAAAGAAGTCATAATATTCAATTATCACAATATCACATATTTCAATATCACTGTTTTTTATATATATATATATATATATATATATATATATATATATATATATATAATATATATATATATATATATATAGTATATACAATATATATAAATAATGTTAGATATATATATATATATATATATATATATATAATGTATGTATGTGTATATATATATATCAATGTCTTCTGACAAGTATAGCTGTATTACAAGACAGAAGGATGCCAATATATATACTTAGCTACAGATTGAAAAGCAACCACCGAACAGAAATACCCTATTAAGGTTTTAGCCTACATAATTTGAATAAACACAAAACTGATTGTGTTTGTTATTGCATTATGTATTAATAAGGCAATTCTATAGCAGCCTGCAGATCAGGACAGAGCAACAGCTGGGGTGGGGCTAAAAAAAATTGCTAAAAAAAAGCTACGCAAATAAATATAGTCTGGCAAAGACTTGCATGCAGAGAAGTCCAAGAGGACTGTGGAGTATACATTATGCATATTAATCACAGAACAAATGGCCTAAAGTGTGATTTGAGGAATTGCGTCACAAATAATACAAGAACAGGGTTAGTGCTACTGATTTGAAAAGGGAAGCAGACATAGAAATGAATACAGAATGAATGAAGGACTGCACACCACTCAGTCTAACTATGCTTACTTTCATGAAAAATGCATGTTAAATTATCTTGTTGATGTACTTTAAAAAGTGATGTAAAAAAAATCTCAGAGAAAAGATTTACAATTGTACCTGCATAGTACATAGGCTTAGGGGCTGAAGGGTTGGGTTTGACTTATTCATAGACGTAATAATCTCCTGGACAGGCTTTGATTCGGATGGATGCGGATTTGTAGGCACCACACTGATGGTAATTCCACTGCCATGAATACGTTCCCGCGACTTCACGGATCACCACTCCATCCTCAAGTGTTGGATGAGAACCATTGAGATTCAGTCCGGTTTCACCACCTAAACTCACAGTATTCACACACCACTCAGACATCTGGGCACTTTCTCCATTCAAATACATTCGATACCAGCCACTCCAGTCAACAAGGTTTTCATCATGTTCAGAATAATGGTATTGCTTTATGTCTCTCATTCATCAAGAGTGTGATAAATAATCATAGCATGGATCAGAGCTGGATGTTCTTGATTCTGGGAGAATAAAGAAAAAAGACAGTTCCCTCATTCACTGAGGGGGCAGAAACAAGTTACAATACAGGTAAATATCCAGCATCCGTGTCTGTTTGAAAGACAAGATATTGGGATGGTAGACTGAGGATAGATGACTCTCTAACCATTAGGCCACGACTTCCCCCTAAATAAAAAGTAAATAAAATGACTAAACAAACCTACATTACGTGTATCCTTTTACTAGATTTACAAAGCAGAGTTGATGTAGTTCTTACTCCACTGCATTTAATAAAAAAATCCTCCTTATTTTGAAATAAAGTCATCACTAACTCCTTCACGATGTGATAGCAATCCGAGTCTTAGTTAACCTGCTAAATCAGTTCACAAATTACAGGCATGACTGATGTTAGGAAAAGTTATAAATTATAAAACAGAATTTTAAGATTTATAATTGTAAATTGAAAAGAATATTTAAGTCAGATTTCAGCAGAACAAAAACTGCTGTAAAAAAAAAATATATATTCACACACACATACACTCTCTCTCTCTCTCTCTCTCTCTCTCTCCCTCTCTCTCTCTCTTAAAAATAAAGGTTCTTTATTGGCATCAAATGTTCCACAAAGAATCTTTACTTTCAGTGGCATTTTTATTTTTAAGAGTATGCACACATACAGTACACACACACACACACACACACACACACACACACACACACACACACACACACACACACACATTTGGTTCAATAATGCAGATTATTGTCATGCATCCTCCCACAGCCATTTCAACTGTACAGTTTGTTTGTTTGCATAGTGTTCATAGAATATTAACACATTTTGATTATGCCCTCTTCCAGAATGTAATATGGCATCATATCAGTTGTACTGTCCATGCTTGCAGTTTCTGTGGTTTCAGCTGCTTGGCTTGTCTCTGACATATCAGCACTATATAAATCTTTTACAATGCATAGTATATAGTACATAGTATATAGTATATAGTATATGCATAGACATTTTTCTAACAAAATGAGCACTTCTATCAGAGTCCTATGTTTGGGTATAGTAATTTCACTTTAATGACAAAGAACAGGTCCTTTTTATTGTAGGTACACAATATAAATATAGTGAATTAAGGAAAACTCAGTCATTTCACCTACTAGTATCATGTTAATGCACATGTCAGATGATAAATCATTCACCATTAATCAGCAGCAGTAGAGACACACAGTGAGATCAGAAACCTCCTGCACATGCACACACATATACAACATACAAACACATTAAATATGTTTCTTATTTTAATTATTTAGCATGAGAATATTATATTAATCGTTTTATTTTTTAAAGGAATTTTTGTAGTAAAAAGTAATTAAATTAACAAACATCATTTTACAAAGTAATTCCTTGAGCCCAATGTAATGAAAAGAAGAGAGGTCAAATGCTGCTGCAGAGAAACTCAGGGAGATTCTCTCTTTAGCAGCTGAATACAGCGATGATGAGCTGCTGATCTCATACACTTATCAGTGCCTCTATTAATAACCGTGGGTCAACCGTATCTGGAAATAGAAGATATTTCTGAATAGGATTGCAAAGAGGTGACAAAAATTCCTGGAAGATTCCAAAAAAATCCTGGAAAGTTTCCAAAATTTCTGGAATGTTTCTGAAATTTACTGGAAACTTTCCACCTTTTTACAACCTTATTACTGGAAAATCTGTTCCTCATGTGACATGAAAATATTTGTTATTTTAACTGATTGTTTCCTTGTGTGTGACTACATTTAAAAAGACATTCTTTACTTTGTGCTCGAATAGATGAGAATGTAGATGGCATGATGACAAGTTTGATTTGTTCAGCAAAAACTACTGAAATATATGGCTCAGCATTACCATCTGGGCACGCAAATAACAGATTCTGCCTGATTTATCTCAACTGCTCTGTGTACCCAAAAATACACATGAACTAGACAAAATGACTGGCAACATGGGCACTATCTTCTCTAATACATTAGAAGCTGTTGCCCCCATCAAATTGAAAAAGGTTAGAGAAAAACATACTGTGCCTTGGTATAACAGTAATATCCACTCTCTCAAGAAAGAAACTCGTAGTCTTGAGTGCAAATTGAGAAAAACTAACTAGGAAGTTTTTAGAATTCCGTGGAAAAACAGTATGTCCAGCTATAGACAGGCTCTAAAAACTGCCAGGGCCGAGCATATCCACAAACTCATAGAAAACAACCAAAACAATCCAAGGTTTTTATTTAGCACAGTGGATTAACAAATTACCAGACGCCACCTGATTCTAATATTCCACCAACGTTAAATAGTAATGACTTTATGAATTTCTTCACTGATAAAATAGATAACATTAGAAATACAATAGTGAATGTAGATTCTACAGCGTCTAACACTTCAGTTTCATCCATCGCACCTAAAGATAAACTGCAGTGCTTTACAACTATAGGACAGGAAGAGCTAAATAAACTTATCACTGCATCTAAACCAACAACATGTTTATTAGATCCTGTACCCACTAAATTACTGAAAGAGTTGTTACCTGTACATTTACATTTAGTCATCTAGCAGATGCTTTTATCCAAAGCAACTTACAAATGAGGGGAATGGAAGCAATCAAAAACAAAAAAAGGGCAATGATATATAAGTGCTATAACAAGTCTCAGTTAGCTTAAATGCAGTACACATAGCAAGGGCTTTTAAATACTATAATAAATAAAAAGAAAACAGATAGAATAGAATAAAGAGAATAGAGCAAGCTAGTGTTAGAGGTCTTTTTTTTATAATTGTATAATAAATGAAAAGAAAATAGATAGAATACAAAAAGATTAGAAAGGTAGATTTTTTTTTTTTAAATAGAATTAGAATAGTGAGTGCAAAAGTTAGAGGGTCAAATAAAGATGGAAGAGATGTGTTTTTAGCAAATTCTTGAAGATGGCTAAGGACTCAGCTGCTTGGATTGAGTTGGGCAGGTCATTCCACCAGGAGGGAACATTTAATTTAAAAGTCCGTAAAAGTGACTTTGTGCTTCTTTGGGATGGCACAGTCAAGCGATGTTCACTTGCAGAACGCAAGCTTCTAGAGGGCACATTAGTCTGAAGTAATGAATTTAGGTAAAAGGGGTGCAGAGCCAGTGGTGGTTTTTGTATGCAAACATCAATGCCTTGAATTTTATGCGAGCAGTTATTGGTAGCCAGTGCAAATTGATAAACAGAGGTGTGACATGTATTCTTTTCGGCTCATTAAAAAAAAATTAATCTTGCTGCCACGTTCTGTATTAATTATAAAGGTTTGATAGAACTGGCTGGAAGACCTGCCAAGAGAGCATTGCAATAGTCTAGATTGGACAGAACAAGAGCTTGAACAAGGAGCTGTGCAGCATGTTCTGAAAGAATGGGTCTGATCTTCTTAATGTTGAATAAAGCAAATCTGCAGGACCGGACAGTTTTAGCAATGTGGTCTGAGAAAGTTAGCTGATCATCAATCATAACTCCAAGGTTTCTGGCTGTTTTTGAAGGAGTAATGGTTGATGTGCCTAACTTGATGGTGAAATTGTGATGAAACAATGGGTTTTGCTGGAACCACAAGCTGTTCTGTGTTGGCAAGACTGAGTTGAAGGTGATGGTCCTTCATCCAGCAAGAAATTTCTGTTAGACAAGCTGAGATGCGAGCAGTTACTGATGGATCATCAGGATGGAATGAGAGGTAGAGCTGAGTGTCATCAGCATAGCAATGGTATGAAAAGCCATGTTTCTGAATGACAGAACCTAATGATGCCATGTAGACAGAGAAGAGAAGTGGTCCAAGAACTGAGCCCTGAGGCACCCCAGTAGTTAGATGTTGCGACTTGGACACCTCACCTCTCCAAGATACTTTGAAGGACCTTTCTGATAGGTAAGACTCAAACCACTGGAGTGGGGTTCCTGAGATGCTCTTTGTCAGTAGGGTTGACAGGAGGATCTCGTGGTTATAACCGTGTCAGAAGCAGCGGACAGATCAAGCAAGATAAGTACTGAAGATCTGGATTCCGCTCTTGCCAGTCTTAGGGCTTCAACAACTGAGAGCAAGGCAGTCTCAGTTGAATGTCCTCTTCTGAAGACAGATTGGTTGCTGTCAAGGAGGTTGTTCTGTGTGAGAAAGGCAGAGACTTGGTTGAAACACAGCTCGTTCAAGTGTTTTTTCAATGAAAGGAAGAAGGGAAACTGGTCTGTAGTTCTCTAAAAGAGATGGGTTGAGGGTGGGTTTTTTAAGTAGTGGAGTTATACGAGTCTGTCTAAATGATGAGGGGAAAACACCTGTATGAAGGGATGTGTTAATGATGTGAGTGAGTGCAGGTACACTGCAGGAGAAATGGCTTGAAGGAGATGAGATGGAATAGGATCAAGCAGACAAGTAGTAGGATGATTAGAAAGGATGAGTTTGGAGACTTCTGCCTCAGAGAGTGAAGAGAAGGTTGTGAATGAGTGTATGTTTGCTGGTGAGATGTGCTTGATGGAATGTGGTGTGGAAAATTGTGCACTGATGTTTTTAATTTTATTAATTAAAAACGTGGCAAAGTCGTCATCTATTAGAGATGATGCAGGAGGGGGAGGAGGAGGACAAAGGAGCGAGGAAAATGTTTTAAAAGGCATGCGAGAGTTAGACGAAATGTTAATTTTGTTATGGTAGTATGTCCTTTTAGCAGTGGAGACCCAAAGATGGTATAGGATTAAATTTCCAATCATTAGAGATGAGCAGACAGTACCTCCACCTCTTACAGTCAAACGGGGGGGAGTGAGAAAATGAGAAATTATTGGAGAGTGCTGCAGGTGTAGCAGTGTCCTCTGGTTTAAGCCAGGTCTCTGTCAGGGCCATGAGATTAAGCTTTGAATGACTAATAATGGATTAGTAATAATGTAGTAGTAATAGTGTAGCAGAATATTATTAGTTGATTGTTATTTTTCTTTAGGTCATGTCCCAAAACCATTCAGGCTGTTGTTTATTATGTTTCTTATTAAGAAACAACTAGATCCTAGTGAACGGGCAAATTATAGTCCCATTTCAAATCTTCCATTTATGTCTAAAATTTTAGAAAATGTTGTGTCTGCTCAATTGTGCTCCTTCCTGCAAAAAAATGATCTGTATGAAGAATTTCCACAGCACAGAAACTGCGCTTGTTAAAATTACAAATGACTTGCTTCTTGCATCAGATCAAGGCTGCATCTCATTGCTAGTTTTACTTGATCTTAGTGCTGCGTTCGACACCATAGATTACAAAACTATACAGGTATCCAAGGGCAGGCTTTAAGATGGATTAGATCCTACCTGTCCGATCGCTACCATTTTGTTTATTTAAATGGGGAGTTATCTCATTTATCACCAGTAAAATATGGAGTGCCACAAGGACTTATTGGACCAAAAAATAGTACACAGAATCTCGTAGATTACAATTTGCAACTAGACGGATGTACTGTTACTTCCTCTACAGTCAAAAGTCTGGGTGTTATATTAGACAGCAACTTGTCTTTTGAAAACCATATTTCCCATGTTACAAAAACAGCATTCTTCCATCTTAGAAACATTGTCAAGCTGCAAAACATGTTACCTGTTTCTGATGCAGAAAAGTTAGTTCATGCATTCATGACCTCTAGACTGGACTATTGTAATGCACTTCTGGGTGGTTGTCCTGCATCTTCAATAAACAAGCTACAGGTAGTCCAAAATGCAGCGGCTAGAGTCCTTACCAGGTCAAGAAAATATGATCATATTACCCCAATGTTAAAGTCTCTTCACTGGCTACCTATTAAGTTTCGTATCAGTTACAAATTATCATTACTTACCTATAAGGACCTAAATGGTTTAGCTCCTGCGTACCTTACTAGCCTTATACCATGCTACAATCCATCACGCTCCCTAAGGTCAAAACGCTGGACTTTTGGTAGTTCCTGGGATAGCAAAGTCCACTAAAGGAGGTAGAGCTTTTTCGCATTTGGCTCCCAAACTCTGGAATAGCCCTTCCTGATAATGTTCGGGGTTCAGACACACTCTCTCTGTTTAAATCTAGATTAAAAACATATCTCTTTCACCAAGCATTCAAGCATCTCATAATTTGTGACTGCAGTTGTATCTGATCAAATGCGCATTATTATTGTTTAGCTTGGGTTAAACTAATTAATTTTACTTGGTTGGAACAGCAGCTATGCTAATTATGTCTCTATTTGTTTCTCTGTTTTGCCACGGGATTTACACAAGCTCTCAGTCTGGATCCAAAACACCTGAGAAGAGATGATGCCAACCCCTCAGAGGACCTCAGATGATGCTAACAACATACAGAACATACAGAACTACCAAATATTGCTACAGGTGTGATTGCATCATATAATAATTGCTGTTAATAGTGTTCATCATCGGGTTGACTATGTCTTGGATTAATTTTTCCGAAAATTTCTGTCATGTGCACATAAACTGAAAGTCACCACTGATAAGCTACTACTAAATATTGTAGAAACTAAATTTTCTATAAAGTTGCTTTGCAATGATTTTTATCGTAAAATGCGCTATACAAATAAACTTGAATTGAATTGAATAAACTTGAATGATTAAGATTTTTAGATGTGCAAACTAACAAAATTATAACACAAAAATATTGGTACATCCCTAAAGTGGGAATGTCACACAACAAACAAACAAACAAAACAGATCGATAATTAGATCATTTCCTTTCAAGTAAAGAATCAAGTCTGTTCTTGGAGAATAAAAGGAAGTGAACATTATATTCACAGATTTATTGAAGGTGCAGGATTACACTCCTTAGGAATGTTCTACATTCATCCTTCTGCACCCTTTCAAGTACTTCATCAGAGACCACAATGGGTGGGTCAGAAAAGAGGAAAAGTGCTGGAAATAAGGTTGGAAAGACCGACCAGAGCGTACATGCTGACATGGCTGGTAAAACTAGCAGCAGAGACAAACCTGTGACTGAAACCCTTCTAGTGACTTGATTACAGACAATTTGCACGACTATCTTAAATAGGATAATGATCCAGAAGTCGCCAGCCTCCAAGCAACGCAGAATTGTGGACAAAGATGGTCATCCTCTCACAGATCTCCGGCCTTTCTCGGCTGGTCCAGAACGGATCAGATGCACTACAGAAGTTGGTGGGAAAAATTGCATGTAATTAATAAAATGAAAGAAGAAGTTGAGTTTATTTGTGCCAACCTCAATGCCATGAAAACTCAACTGAAGCAAGGTGAAAATTGTGCAGAGGATCAAGAGAGACGTCTAACGTTGGTGGAGGACTATTTGCACAGATGGAATTTGAGAAATCATGGGCTTCATGAGAAAGGTGGAGAAGATGTTCGACACAAGGTCATCAAAATATGCTAGAGTCTCTTGTCGCAATATAAAGATATACTGCCTGACATTGTGGATGTTGCATACAGAGTTGGTCGTAACAGACCTGGTATATTTAATTTTAGTTGATGGTTTTTTTTAGGGATGCTGTCTGGCACGCTGCCAAAATCACAGACTTTCTGAAGAACAACCACCTGAGGATCACTGAGGACTTGTTTCCTGCCAACAGAGAAAGATGGCTAAAATGATGGCCCTCTGTTGAAAAAAGCCCATGAAGAAAAAGCAAGAAAGCTGTTTTTGTCAGTGGCTGTGCTTTTGTAGATGACGTTGAAATTTCAACACCCACCTAAACTACGAGGGATGGCCTGGGTTAGGTGATACTTTAGGTGAGTATATAGAAATAGTAGAATATATATACACTTATGGCTTCGTCCAGTGCAAATGTATTTTCCTTGTGAGGGATGGTGAGATGAGACTTCAGTTTCTGATTTGTTGATTTATAAAAAATGACAATTTTCTTTAAATTAAAAAGGTACTGCTGTTTTCA
Source organism: Cyprinus carpio (assembly GCF_018340385.1). Lineage (NCBI taxonomy): Eukaryota > Metazoa > Chordata > Actinopteri > Cypriniformes > Cyprinidae > Cyprinus > Cyprinus carpio. The sequence continues at coordinate 24,110,371 of NC_056608.1, forward strand.
TCCCTAGTATATACTTGTGCTCCAACCGTTTATGATTTGCTATAACTTTTTAATAGAAATCTTCTGGGCTAAACTGTTGGTGTTTTCTTTGGGTTTTTGTTTTATGTCATGACAGCATTTTAACAAAATTTCCGTTGAAAAACTATTTTCATTATATTAAGAGATCAGTAATACTAAATTTATATGATAAAGGCGGTCTGAATTTTATCGATTTTAATATATTTTATTTTAGCTTTATAAAGTGTAACTATGTTAAAAATTTAAATATATTATATTAAAGATAATCTTCAAAATCCTACATCTGTTTGGAATATAATTCCTATCGATTTTAATATATTTTTGGGTAGCATAGCATTTCTTTAAGGTGTAACTATAAAATTTTAAAAATTTCTGATTAAGCTTTCTGAATTTCACCAGCAAGTACTTGCTATCTGGAGCATTGTTCATAAACAACTTTTTCCCCTAAAGGGTTTTTTTTTCTTCTTCTTCTTCATCTTCTTCTTCTTCTTCTTCTTCTTTCATTTGTAATAACGCTAATATTTTGTATAGAAATACGTCTTTATTTTCTATTTTTTTTATTTTTGTTTATAATTTTTTTACAATTGGTTTGTTTTTTTTCTTTCATTTTGGAAAATGAAGGTACTTTACTTACGTTTACAGACTTTATCTCAAGATACAAAATACCTATTTCCTTTAAAAAAAAAAAATGCAAGGTGTTTACTAGAGCCATACCTACAGGTGCACATGCTTTTTAAAAGCAGATATATATCTGTCTGTCCTCCTAGACCTGAAAATACCTCAGTCAGTGTTTTCTGGGTTAAAGACTAACAACTATAAAATTAGATCCTTGTTTTTAAAAGAGAATCTCTACATCTGTTATTTTCTACTGGAACAATCTCTTTAATAATGGAAACTGAACTCAAGCTTGGTCATTTCCAAGGAGTTTATCCTACCAAAGAATTTCTACAAACATTTTAAAATTATATTGATCTAAAATGCTCTTTCTATAAATGTTCCACTGACAGTATTTTAAATAATATATTTGTCTTATAAACATGATTTTGGTTCATTACATCAAGAATTGGTATTTAAAGGATGCTGGTTTCAGTATATATTTTATTTTATTCTTATGTAAATTTCACATTCACAAATGCAGGTTTACAAAGGGCAAACCTCTTTTTATGGTGTTTAAATAGGAGATTAAAATGTGTATAGATGTAATGTCAAGATCTAAAAATAAAGCAACTAAAACAGTAGCTATATGCTCCTTCTTTGACATTTTCATATATGTGAGACTGTACGACTGTATTTTTATTAACTAACATTAATAAAGATGAATAAATAACTGTTTTAATGGTGCTTTCTAGCAAAGTAAATCCTCTGTATTAAAATTACATAGTAATATCCTATAGAATGTACAATTTGTGAAATATATCTCTGTAACATTTCATACGTGAAATGTTTTCCCGTCATACTATGGGGTGTATTATTATACATGCTATTTGTTGATCATTTTTAAATATAAAATCAACAACAAATTCTATTTTTTTATTGTTTTTATTTATTAATTCATAAACAAAATCAACACTTTTACTGTTGTTATTGCATCCTACATATATAATTTTTTTTTTATTATGTAGAAGCATATAATATAATGTAGTAGTATTAATGTTGATTTTTTTTTATTTATTGGGTTTGGTTTATTTTGTTTTTTATATTAATGTAATAAGAGCAAGTGCAGCACTGATAAATAACAAATACGTTTAATTTTAGATCTGCCTCGGTCTTGGTAACAAACTTGGTACCAATATATATAAAAACTCCATCTCTACAGCATAGTATGACTTTATCTCAGGTTTTTCCTCATTTGTTTTAGTCATCTGGATAGGCAGGTTTCTTGTCAGTTTATACATATATTGTATGTAGGACTTTTAGAAAACCATCAGACAATGACGCTGAAAAAAGTCTCTTTATCAAGTCACTAAACTGCAGCTGTCAATCACTGAAAGTGGATTTTTTCCAGTAATTGTTGCAACCAGTTGAACAAGATTCACCCACAACTACTTACAGTACGTGACTGTCACCACTGCATCAACAACAGTGCGTTTTATTTTATTCTCTATTGCCTTGCTATTATAATTTTCTGGTGATTGCGGTTTATGAACATTATCGCAAGTGACCAAAATAATCCATAAAAAAAAAAAAGTTGAAAAATAAATACTCCCTTAAAAAACATTATTTAGAAGCTAAAACATACCTATTGGCTCACACTGAAGCACAACGATTTGAGCTAAAGTATATCTGACACATTAATAGGTGAATCATACTACCATGACCTCCTTTTTCAAAACCCGACTCACTGAACATATCAGATATACTTCACCACACCAAGTCAAAGAATCTCTCACATGACCAGCATGTTAATCTTTAGAGACAGTGACAGTGACGTGACATACAGACCCATACTCAGAATTCGTGCTCTGCATTTAACCCATCCAAAGTGCACACACACAGCAGTGAACACACACCCAAGGCAGTGGGCAGCCATTTATGCTGCGTCGCCCGGGGAGCAGTTGGGGGATCAGTGCCTTGCTTAAGGACACCTCAGGTCGTGGTATTGCCGGCCCGAGACTCAAACCCGCAACCTTAGGGTTAGGAGTCAAACTCTCTAACTACTAGGCCACGACTTCCCCGTCCAGTAGTAAAACAATCATACAACAACAGCTTGTATACTTTATGCTTTAGCTCACATATTTATCTTAACATATTTACAATTTAAGTCATACAACATTTTCATGAATGACACCACTGCTGATTGTTTAATTGGGGAAAGTTACTTTTAGAAGTAATGCATTACAATATTGCGTTACTCCCTAGAAAAGTAACTAATTATGTTACTAAATCACTTTTATGGAAAGTAATGCGGCATGTTACTCTTGCATTACTTTTTAAATCTGGGCTGGGATTGTTTGATTTTTTTAATATAAAAAGTTATATTTTTGGCAAATGTAAAAAAATTAAATGCCGAAAGTGAAATGAATAAGACTGAGGCTAAAAGAAATGTACAATTTATGTCTGTACCGTAAATCGCAGCTCAAACAAACCTTTCAACTGAACAATTGGGACACAGGGGGAGAAAGTTCAACACTCTTCAGTAATAAAAAAGTAAAATAAATAAACTAATGAGTAAAACACAAATGTTATGCATCACAGGCTGTTGCGAAGAAGACAGATGAGCATGAGGAATAGTGCTTCCAACACAAAGTTTAAAGAGAAATATCAAACTGACAAGCAGACAGGCAAGGCAACACACACTAGATGCAAGGGTGACTGGATAAATAGTCACTGTGTAGGTACAACTGAAATACACAGTGATGATGAACCAAAATGAAAAGCTGTGCCTGTGATAATTAATAAATGTCCATGACGACCAATGACTGGCAGGAAATGCGACTAATAAAAAACAAACTGAAAGTCCATGAAAGCAATAACGGAACATAACTGTGACATTATGTTTATTTAAAGTCATTTTCATTTATTAGTATGAGTGAACTGGATCTTTAAAGGTCAGGCAGCAGCAAAGAGACCAGTTAATCAAACTTGGGATTAAATACATAAAGGATATGTGTGTTATTTTAACATATTTAATCATTGCAGTTTGCATCATATTCTGAGTTTGCATTTCACTTTTTCTATTCATTTTTGAGGAATACTGATTCTGTTTTTGTGCAAGTGTGATGAGAAAATGCGTGTTCACATTCAGTCTAGAGCTACAGTAAGCATCATGTTCACAACGCACACACACGCCTCTGCACTTACTCATGAGTTTTCTCAACATAGTGGGGCAGTAGGGACTGTGCCGGTCAACAAATGGGAAAATAAAGTAACTGTGGTGTTTATTATTTGAAAAAGTACACTCTGATATTTTATCTAGTTACTTGAAAAAAAAAATCTCTGATTACATTACTCACATTACTGTAATGCGGTACCCCCAAACACTGCTTTCCTAGACAGTTGTGAAATTTAACAGTCTCATAAATAATAGACTTGTTTATGCTTTTTATTTTTTTTTTTGGGGTAAAAACATCGCATGAAAAGAAACACAATCCGCATTAAGACAATTTTCCTGGTATACTATGGGGTGTATTATTATACATGCTATTTGTTGATCATTTTTTGTATTATTATAAATGTTATTTGTTGATCATATTTGTTGATCATTTTTAAATATAAAATCAACAACAAAATCAACACTTTTATAAACTATTATTAGTAAATCATCATTTTTTATTTCTTATGTAGAAGCATATAATAAAAAGTAGTAAAATAAATGTTGCATTATTTAATGCATTAGGTTTCATGAATTTTGAATATTCACAAAATGTAACAAGAGCAAGTGCAGCACTGATAAATAACAAATACGTTTAATTTTAGATCTGCCTCGGTCTTGGTAACAAACTTGGTACCAATATATAAAAAACTCTATTCTCTACCGGATAGTATGACTTTATCTCAAGTTTTTCCTCATTTCTTTAGTCATCTGGATAGTCAGGTTTCTTGTCAGTTTTATACATATATGTAGGACTTTCAGAAAACCACCAGACAATGACGCTGCAAAGTATCTTTATCAGTCACTAAACTGCAGCTGTCAATCACTGAAAGTGGCTTTTTTCCAGTATTGTTGCAACCAGTTGAACAAGATTCACCCACAACTACTTACAGTACTGTCACCACTGCTTCAACAGTGTTTTTATTTTATTCTCCATTGCCTTGCTATTATAATTTCTGGTGATTGCAGTTGTGAACATTATCGCAAGTGACCAAAATAATCCATAATAAAAAAAAAAGTTGCGAAATAAATACTCCCATAAAAACATTATTATAAGCTAAACATACCTATTGGCTCACACTGAAGCACAACGATTTGAGCTAAAGTATATCTGACACATTAATAGGTGAAATCATATTACCATGACCTTTTCAAAACCCAACTCACTGAACATATCAGATATACTTCGCCACACCAGGACAAAGAATATATCACATGACCAGCATGTTAATCCTTAGAGACAGTGACGTGACATACAGCCAAGTGTGGTGACCCCATACTCAGAATTTGTGCTCTGCATTTAACCCATCCAAAGGTGCACACACACAGCAGTGAACACACACCCGGAGCAGTGGGCAGCCATTTATGCTGCGGCGCCCGGGTAGCAGTTGGGGGATCAGTGCCTTGCTCAAGGGCACCTCAGTCGTGGTATTGCCGGCCGAAGACTCGAACCCACAACCTTAGGGTTAGGAGCCAACCTCTCTAACCACTAGGCCATGACTTCCCTTGTGCCAATAGTAACACAATCATACAACAGCAGCTTGTATACTTTATGCTTTAGCTCACATATTTATCTTAACATATTTACAATTTAAGTCATACAACCTTTTCGATGAATGACACCACTGCGATTGTTTAATGGGGGGGGAAAGTTACTTTTAGAAGTAATGCATTACAATATTGCGTTACTACCTAGAAATGTAACTAATTATGTTACTAAAATCACTTTTATGGAAAGTAATGCGGCATGTTACTCTTGCATTACTTTTTAAATCTGGGCTGGGATTGTTTGATTTTTTTAATATAAAAAGTTATATTTTTGGCAAATGTAAAAAAATTAAATGCCGAAAGTGAAATGAATAAGACTGAGGCTAAAGGAAATGTAAAATTTATGTCTGTACCGTAAATCGCAGTTCAAACAAACCTTTCAACTGAACAATTGGACACAGGGGAAGAAAGTTCAACACTCTTCAGTAATAAAAAGTAAATAAATAAACTAATGAATAAAACACAAATGTTATGCATCACAGGCTGTTGCGAAGAAGACAGATGAGCATGAGGAATAGTGCTTCCAACACAAAGTTTAAAGAGAAATATCCAACTGACAAGCAGACAGGCAAGGCAACACACACTAGATGCAAGGGTGACTGGTGATTTTGTGGGTACAGATGGATTAGACAGTGATGATGAACCAAAATGAAAAGCAGCTGTGCCTGTGATAATTAATAAATGTCCATGACGACCAATGACTGGCAGGAAACTAAGTCAAAGAAAACATGTGACTAATAAAAACAAACTGAAAGTCCATGAAAGCAATAACGGAACATAACTGTGACATTATGTTTATTTAAAGTCATTTTCATTTATTAGTATGAGTGAACTGGATCTTTAAAGGTCAGCAGCAAAGAGACCAGTTAATCAAATGGGATTAAATACATAAAGGATATGTGTGTTATTTAACATATTTAATCAATGCAGGTTTGCATCATATACTGAGTTTGCATTTCACTGTTTCTAAACATTTTGAGGAATACTGATTCTGTTTTTGTGCAAGTGTGATGAGAAAATGCGTGTTCACATTCAGTCTAGAGCTACAGTAAGCATCATGTTCACAACGCACACAACGCCTCTGCACTTACTCATGATTTTTCTCAACATGGGGCAGTAGGACTGTCTGTCAACAAATGGGAAATAAAGTAACTGGTGTTTATTTTTTGAAAAAAGTAACTCTGATATTTTAATAGTTACTTAAAAAAAAAAATCTTATTACATTACTCACATTACTTGTAATGCGTTACCCCCAACGCTGCTTTTGATCAAATTAACAGTCTCATAAATATAGACTTGATTTGTATTTTTTTTTTTTTTTTGTAAAAACATCTCTGAAAAGAAACACATCCGCATTAAGAAAACTGCAGTGAAAAATTAAAAACTGAATGTTGCAGAAATGCAGCTAACAGTTCTGTTAACCACAAAAAAAAAAAAAAAAAAAAAATTTATATATAGATATATATAGATATATATATATATATAGATATATATAGATTAGGGCTGTCAAATGATTAATCACGATTAATCACATTCAAAATAAAGTTTTTGTTTACATAATATATGTATGTGTACAGGGTATATTTATTATGTATATATAAAATACACACACACATAAATTATATATATTTAGAAAATATTTACATGTATATACATTTATATATTATATTCTTATATTTTATATTATATATAAATATATTATAATATATAAACATAACATATTCTTCTTAAATATATACATGCATGTTGTGTGTATTTATATATACATAATAAATATACACAGTATACACACATATATTATGTAAACAAAACTTTTATTTTGGATGTGATTAATCGTGATTAATCATTTGACAGCCCTAATATATATATATATATATATATATATATATATATATATATATATATATATATATATATAGATAGATATATATATATATTCCAAACTGCTTTTTGCAGCATTCTAATGAAACTATCTGAGGTGGATTTACAGAGGCTTTAGTAAAATGCAGGAATATTCAAGAAGAGGATCAGAGGACTGGTCAGACATGACCTTTTCTGAATATTTGCATCACACTGAATGCACTCTGCCCTACCATCTCCTCATTTTCAGTTTCTCTTCACTTTCTTTTAGAACAAGAATACTTACATTTGTTTAATCTAACCAGTGACTGAACTCACCCCATCTTATCTTCAAGGGAAAGCACAATTCAACCAGTGCGGAAACATTCTTAAAAACATTTAGAATGGTAAATAGAATGGCAAGACTCTTCTCATGCATTTTATCATATAGCATCTCTATGAACAATAAGTAAAATGACTGCAAAGAAAGATAATGCTATCAATGTTAATCTTTTTCTTAGTTTTACTGAAAGGAAATTAGGATAAAATGAAACAAGAAAACTAATTTTGCTTAAAAAATGATTTTTCTAATTATTATTATGTATTTATTTATTTTTTCAGTTACATTCTGGGGCATTCACACTGAATTTTAATAACCCTATAATTTATGCCCCATAATAATTTCCAGAATAAAACATTATGCCAGAATATGAATATGAATATTATTAAACTTATAATTCTTAATGAAAGAACTCATAATATTCTACTAACACAACATCACATATTTCAGTTCAGCTATTTCTGACAATCAGCATTTTATAGAAAAATTTCCATCAACTACTAAGAGTTAAAATTTTGAAAAGGAACCGCAAAACAGAAATTACCCTATTAATATTTTTGCATGATTTGAATTAACACAAATCTGATTCTGTTTGCTATTGCAGACATCATCTCAAGTAAAACAGAATGAATGCAGTATATAATTACTAATGTAAAGGGTTAAATCATTATTTATGACACTACATAAAAATATTTAGAAACCCACCACAAGTGTAACATCAGTTCAACATTAATAGTCAACATGCATTTTTTGTGGAAGTAAACTAAAAGAGGGTCAGGACACTCATCAGAGGAACAAGTAACAGCATCAGAGAAGCACACAGACAAGAAGCCTTGGATACCTTCACTTGATATGGGAGCCACTTATCTGTGAAACAGAGAAGATAATGCAATGAAGTGAAATGTATTCAAGGAAGAATCATTATAAACCTTTATTTACAAATGATTAAAATAAATTAAATGTTCACCTGTGTTCCCTTCAGACAACATCAGAGGACCCATGGATATGGAAGCACTGTCATGGAAGTCCAGAGACCTGCGCTCTCTCCGACTGTATCCAGAATTACAGTCCTAAAAGAGAAAAACAGACCAGGAGTGAACCAGGAGTGCACAAAGTCTCCCAGCAGAGGGCAGCCAAAGTAAGCAGGTTTAGCAACTTTGAACACTAAACCTCACCACCATGGACATCAAGGGTGATATTTCCCTGCTGATATTTAGTGTTTGATTAAAAATAATGTATCAATAGCACATTCGTAAACCATTATAACTTCTAAACTCACCATGAGCAGCGATTGCGATTCGACAGAAGGCACAGGTGAACAGCACAGTGCAGGTAAAGCTTAGTGGAGTTTGCAGTGAAGATGAACATCCTGAAGGAGAAACGGCTAGATGTCGAGACGCCGTTCTGCAGCAGCTCCACTGTGTCGTCATTTGGATTGGGACACCTGAGAATAGCAATTATGACAATCAACAAATCAAATTCTTTCATTTAGTTCAAAAGTGATTTTGTAAATCTTTACACATTTGTACTACAGGTATAAAACATGGATCTTGTACTTTAGTTCTAAAATACTGAAAGACACAATTCTGAGGCAATGCTAACAGTTACAGTTAAGCCTGAGCTTGAAGGATTAGAAACAGCTTTACTCTGTGACGATGAGATCCCAGCGGAGACTGTAATCAGGATCATTCACAGGTGTAGCCCAACACGTGTCCACCACCAGAGCAAACTGACGGCTGTCAACCCCCTCGACACGAACTTCCACATTCATCTTCTGGTCGAGCTCTGCATCCACTCTACCAGTGAAGGGCCGAGTAAACTCCTCATATCCTCATATGGAGTCATCCGCACCTGATATCTCCCTTCACCAGCGGGGAGGGTCTTGTGCACAATGCTGTTAAAATGCATTGAAAAATGTGACTAGTAAAATTCCAAATAAAGCAAATAAAGCACTGAGAGTTTACACAGCATGATGAGAAAATTCCATGTTGGTGAACTACTTCTTTAATAAAACAGTACAGCTGAAATCAGAATTTGTTTTGACTCTCACGTCTCCAGTGGGTTGATTTCCACATTCATGGAAAGTGATTGTGTTTGAGGATAAACACAGCTGAAAGAAAGCTTAAGGATTTTCTCTCTGCTGATGAGACCTTCTGACCTCGGTTGCCCCCAGAATAAAGTTACTGTAGATGAAGTGGGTGCCATTGGCCTGTGAACAACATATACAACATATATACTTTTTGGAATTTAGCTCAAATTGAATTTGTTTTTGAAAGAATGTTATGAAAGCAACATTACAAACACACACACAAAAAAAAACATATTATTGGTGGATAATGCGGGCACCAGTTCCAGTCTTTTTGTGGTGTGGTCTTGTGAACCCTTCCACTGAATCTTTTTGAGATTTTGAGTATTCTTTATGGTGGTGTGTTTTGGCCCTCCAAAGAATCAATCTTTAACCAAAGAAAGGGCCCAAACAATCCTCCCTAGATATTCTCAAAGTCTCAAAGAGATTATCCAATTGTTTAAATCCAAATCCAACTGCTGGTTTAATCAGGCACTACAAATGTTTAGATGGTGTATTTGAATAGATAATACATATTTAATCATACCACAAGATTTGTTCCACAGATGTGTTCATCGTTATCAAAATGGAATACCACTCTGCCATTCCGGACCGTTCCTTTGCAGCTGGGATCATTGAGGTGTAAGACGTCAGCTGGAAAACCAGCCTCAAAGAGCTGACAGCGAGACACAGACATGGAGCCAGAGCTGCTTTCACAGGTTTCAGAGAAATCTGAGAGAGTAAAAATAAAAAGCCAATGTAATTAATGACTGAATTTTTGTAATTTTTTGTATTTTGTTGTGGATTGTTACCAACCAAAAGAGTCATGACGTTGTTGTCTGTGAAGGTCCTTTTCACACAAACAGCCATAAACACCATTTTTCATCCCACATCTTTCATCCTCAGAGCAGCTGAGTTCAGAACAGGGATTTCTATTAACTAGAAGAAGAAGAAGCTGTTTTGTAAAAGTGTCTGCTAAATGCAAAAACATAAATGTAAACATAAGCACTATTTAAGGGTTATTTTACCATAAATTTAAAATTAGCCTGTGTTTTACTCACCCTCAAAACATCCTAAGTGTATAGGACTTTCTTCTTTTAGACAAATCCAGTCTGAGTTATATAAAAATTGTCCTGGCCCCTCCAAGCATTATCATTGCAGTAGGCGGGTTTTGTACAACAGTCCACAAGACATGAAATAAAGTGCGTGCATCCATGATAAAACGTGCCTCAGTCGTCTCCGGAGGGTTGAATAAAGGCCTCCTGTAGTGAATCCATGCGTTTTTGTAAAGAAAAATATCCTATTTCATCTATCTGTCGTATGCGGAAGCCATTCCAGCGAATGATGTAGGATGTCGGCATTGTGTGATCAGTGACGAATGCGAAGAGAGAACAAAATAAAAAGCGGGTCACGAATTAGAAGCACAAAACGAGTATTTGTAAAGAAAAATGTTGGAGGATTTCGATATAAGCCAAGAGGAGACTGGTTTTCCTTTGCTAAAGTAAGGAAACTTTGCTTCTTTTGATCCTCTAAACAAACTCATGAGACTAGCATACCTCAGAGGCACGCGCAACACATACGTCCTATGTCATATGCTGGAACAACTTACGTACGACAGACAGATGAAGTGAGAGAAATGTGTTTATTATGTAAAAAATAATGATGTTTTTCTTACAAAAACGCATAGATTCGCTACAGGAGGCCTTTATTCACCCCCCGGAGCCGTGTGAGACACGTTTAATTATGGATGTGTGCACTTTATTTGATGTCTTGTGGACTGTTGCACAAAAGCACCCACCTACTGCAATGAAAACACTAGGAGGGGCCAGGACAATTTTTAATATAACTCTGATAGGATTCCTCTTAAAGAAGAAAGTCCTATACACCTAGGATGCCTCAAGCGTGAGTACATCACAGGCTAATTTTCATTTTAGGATGAACTAACCCTTTAAGCATTTATAATCAATTCCCCCTTAAGGTCCACTTATAATATTAGTCAAGGTGTTTGGCATGGTGATCTGAGTTAAATTCTTTACATATGTAATAACACATAACATCAGATTTGATCTGATTTGCTCACATAAAACAAAAATCCTCCAAATTGTTATACAACACATTGTATTACCAGGCATTGTGGTTTCTGCTGTAGTTTCTGTGGTTGTCCCTGGCATTACAGCAGTAGAGGTAGTGTTCATGTTCCTTGCATCTGAAAAAAAAAAACAATATTACATGAAAACAATGATCTTTTTACATAAACAAAGGAGACATGTAGATATATTTACCTGCACAGTATGCCAAACTGCACGGCAGTCGGGCTCACACAAACTCATAGACATAATAATCTCCTGGACAGGCTTTGACTTTAATGGGATTGGATTGGAAATAGCAGCAGTCATTGTCCCAGTGACCACAGACATTTCGTGTGACCACTCCATCCTCAACTGTTGGATGTTCTCCGTTCAGCCAGAGTGGAGCATTAGTGCCACAACTATTCTATTCAACACATGTGTCTGGCATCTGAACGCTCTGACTCTGAATGAAGAGACGGTACCAGCCGCTCCAGCTGACCCAAGTGTCACACATTATTTGAGAGGAATGTTGATTGTTGGTGGCTCTCCATGGATCGTCCAGGACATTGTAGTTGTAGCAGGGGTCAACAGGGGGAGCTGTTGTGATGGAAACATAAAAAAAAAAAAATCATAATATTGACAGACGTTACATACTTCTTTGTAGTTGTAGTAGTTGTGGTATGGAATTGTTACCACTAGAGCACTCTTTGCTTAAAATCCCAGTTACATTTGTGTTTTAAGTGCATTGTTTTTTTGTTTTTGTTTTTTGTTGTTGTTGTTGTTTTTTTTTAGCCAAATGATCAACGAAAGTACACTATAAAAGTTTGAAAAATATGAAGTCTTTGAAGTCTATCAGATGCTTCTCCAACTCTTTTACGTTTTTACCTTTCACCTTTCCTTCTCATTTGTATTATATACTCACTCTATGAGCTGTATGATCTCTGTCTAATGCAAATTTTAATTTTACTGGGAAATTCAGTTGAATATTATGAATTGTTCTACACTCTTATGTAATCAGTAAAATGGAAAAAAAGTTTAGATGTTTGTAAGTGTGAAAGTCAAGACAATACTTTACCAGTGGTTGTGATTGGTGTAGTAATGGATTCTACAGATGGGATTGCCTCTGTTGTTGTAGACACTAATGGGATGGACTGACTTGAGGCTTCTGGCATTAGCAACATATAAAATCAATTTCAGTATTGTTTTTTAATAACCTAGAAACATAAATGCCTAAATTACGTATGAGTATATACTCACCAACGCAGTAAGCTCCGCAAAATATTGGCTTGAGAAACTCATAAACATAGTAATTTCCTGGACAGGCTTTGACTCGTATAGGGTGGGATGTGTAAGTACAGCAGCCACTCCATGAAGAAACGAAGAACATGACTGGTGTGTGATCAATCTTATGTTTGTGGTTTGGGTGAGTTGAGTTGAGGTGGAGTGGCTCATAAGTGCCACACATGTACTGATTTTGATTATGGAATTTGAGTGATTTTCACCATTGTAGAACATCCTGTACCAGCCATTCCACTCCACATTATAATCACACATGCCATAGTAGTTATAGTGATAATTGTCAGTGGCTCTCCAAGTCTCATCCAGACTGGTGTAGTTGTAGCAGGGATCAACGCTTGGGGTGGTGAAAGGTACTATTATGAAATAATAAAAATAATTTATTATATACTGAAGATTAAATATGGCCAAGTCTAAAATAAATATTTAATAGGCCTGAATACGCAGTTGTCATTTGAAAGTCTACAATACATCCATGATAAGCATGTCAAGTATGAAGAATTAATGAACGTACCTGCACAATACACAGGAGCTGGGACTGAAACTGTTGGTCTGGTAAATTTGTAGACATAATAATCTCCAGGACAAGCTTTGACTTGGATTGGTTAGATCTGTAGTAACTGCACTGATCATAGTGCGAGCCATAAATTTCACGAGTAACAACTCCATCTTCTAGCTGAGGATGAGAGCCACCAAGCCACAGAGCACTAAAACCTCCACATGACATGTAAGACGCACATCCCTCGGGCATCTGAGCACTAGATCCATTAATGAAGAGTCGATACCAGCCATCCCATTCAGCACGAGTGTCATCATGATCATTTATATAGCCATACCAATACCAGTAATTGACTGTGCTTCCTCCAGTAATTGTCAAGTGTGTTGTAATTATTGCATGGGTCCATAATCTGTGTTAGTGTGAGATGATGAGATCAAACAAGGAACATAATAAAGATTATGAGATGCATTTGTACTGTGCATGACAGGAAATAGTGATGTCACAAGTTAATTTGCATGAAAGGTGTGATGTTAAAGCTTAGAATCACTGGAATAATAACTATTATTATTACTATACTACTACTACTACTATATTTATATACTGTATACAACTTACTAAAAGTGATGCTGGATCCAGTGATTATATCTGGACTCAAAGTGGAAACCACCTGTGAAATAGTGCTGACATCTTATAGGAAAAAAAAAAATTGAAAAAATGAAAAAAAATATATATATATTAATAAAATAAATTAGTCCATACTGAAATAATTGTAAAATGTTTAAAATACTTGTGGGGGAAAAAAAAATCATGGTACCTGTGCAGTATCCTGAACACCAGATTTGTGTGGATTCACAAGTTTCATAGACATAGTTAATTTTCCTGGACACGCTTTCACTCTGATGGGTTTTGTCTTGTAATAACAGCAGCCCCCCAGTAAGACCCTGCAACAGATCTCTCTAGTCACCACTCCATCCTCTATCTGAGGGTGAGGACCATTGAGCCACAGATTAGTACGTGTTACAGCTGTATGAACTAATACATGTCTCTGACATCTGGATGTTCATTCCATAGTAGAAAAGCCGATACCAGCCATTCCAGGAGAAAGATTCATCACAAAAGTAATCCCCACTTTCATTGTTGGCTCTCCAGGGACGATCCAGAGACTCATAGTTGTAGCAGGGATCACTGCTGATGCTGCTGAAAGCAACTGACATAGAGTTTACAAAAGTAGAGTTAAAATAAAGTATGTACAGGGAAGACAGTTTAGAGTATTACATTCTAAAGCACAATGATCTGTAATTTCAGGATACTGAGTGATTATATTCAAACTAGTGGAGCGCAGTCAGAGCCAAAATGGGGCATGTAGGGTATGCCATTCACAGGGTTTGAAAATAAGGGGAATGAATGAATGAATGAATGAATGAATACATATATGCATACATACACACATCAGTCAAAGACCAAGCATTATTTCATTTAAACCATCTTATCACCTCTCAAAAGAACAAAAAAAATTATAATCAAGCAAGCATTTTCTTTCTGGCTAAGAATGGAATTCAAATAAGCCCTGTTTGGCAATATTACAACATGTTCATATGTAGTACGCATATTAAATGTTAAATGGTTGGTTTAAAGTTTAAATGTGAGTGGCTATATGGGCGGTGGGTGGAGATTTACAGAATGGTTAATAGACTGCACACCACTAAGTCCAACTGGTTAAAACATAATTTCTTAATCAAGTTTATTAAGATGTATGTGCTATATTTGTCTAATAAACAGAGCATCTAACTCTAAATACTGACATAAAAAGAAAAAAACAAATCATCAACAAAAAAATCCCAGAGAAAAGAAGTAAAAATTGCACTGCACAGTATGAAGGCATGTAGAATCGACACATCTGGGCTTTGACAAGTAGTTTATAGACGTAGTAATCTCCTGGACAGGCTTTGACTTGGATGGATGTAGATCTTACCTCACACTGGCTAGACCACATATAACTTCCTAAAACTGCACGGGTCACCACTCCATCCTCAAGTGTTGGATGAGAACCATTGAGATACAGTCCAGTGTCACCACCACATCCTGTATTAGTCACGCACCACTCAGACATCTGGGCACTTTCTCCATTCAGATACAGACGATACCCAGCCACTCCATTCAACAGAGTGTCATCATGGTAATAGTACTGATATGAGCTTTGCCGTATGTCTCTCCAGTATTCATCAAGAGTGTTATAGTCATAGCACGGATCAGAGCTGGACGATGTAGTTTCTATGGCTGTATAGTGCTGTGTATGTATTTGGTTTAGAAAAACAAAACAACAAACATTACAGTATGTTATCTAACAACTGTCTGAAAGAGAAAGAAAGCTGGACAGTTAACTGAAGATGGATGAGACTGACTAACAATGTATGCTTTAAACAGATTTCTCACTAATAAGTAAGAGTTTACCACAGTGTTGTTATAGGGACTGTATTTATATCTGTTCCAATCAGATTTGAATATTGGGCATAGGTTCGAAGGTCTCAGTTATTTGTATGAATATTGTTGGCATGATATAAACTTCTGAGGTAAACCCTTTAAAACTGTAAGGCATGTAATTTCACACTTGGACAAAGAAGGTATGCATTTCCTTAAACATCTTTGGCTCTTTTTGGTTAATGCTACATGGGATTAAAAACAGTGCATTCGTATAATACTAGGAATCTGTTTTAGGATTAATACGTCAGACTAGAACTCAACACTGATTACTGTCAGACTTTCGAAATAGTTCATCACTTGAATTAAGATTATAATAATTTAATTTTAAAGCACAGCCACCCTCAAAACAGACTTTAGCACTTCTTTTTACTTTGAGATCATTCTGAGGTTGTAAATCCAGATTTAAAACCATAACAAGGAAATAGTTCAGTAGCTATGATGCTGTTTTTGAAATCAAATATTTGCATAGTTTTGACAGGAAAACACTGGCATCTACTAACAATGCTAAAAAAAAAAAAAAAAAAACGGTTTAATCTTAAAAAAAAATAAACCATAAATACATAAACCCAAACAGGAAATAAAACAGTTATGGAATCAGCATGTGTCCTGTTCTGTGTATTGAACTCCTGAACATTGGTGTCTCATATATTTAGAGCAGTCACTGCAATTTATGAAAGAAAATCAATTAAAATCTATATGTGGGTGTGTGGAAAAAATAATCCAGACATATCCCCCTTTGTAATCATTAACATTGTCATAAGTAACTGTAAT
Organism: Cyprinus carpio; assembly: GCF_018340385.1. NCBI lineage: Eukaryota > Metazoa > Chordata > Actinopteri > Cypriniformes > Cyprinidae > Cyprinus > Cyprinus carpio. The sequence goes on from NC_056608.1 coordinate 24,127,108, forward strand.
TTAATTGCACATTTTTTTTCTCAGTAACTGTAACTGATTATATATATATAAAAAAAAAAAAATTATTATGTAATTTAGTTACATGTAACTAGTTACTACCCAACACTGGTAAAAACAAGTGAATCATTTTAACCCTCTTTTGAAACCACCTTCAGGTCACGCTGTTCCTGCCCTGTCCAGCAGGTGAAGTGTGGTGTGTCCACTGTTCTGCTGTCTATCACGGATCATCCCACCTGTTACTCCACCCATTGCACCTGTTTCATCATTACCAGCTATATATCTACATGCATATAACCCGAGCTTTTTTCAGTCACTCTCAACCAGATTCCTTCCAGTCTTCTTAGGTTTTTTGGTTCCCAACATCAACATTATGCCTTTCTGTTAAAGTTTCTCAATTCCACCTGAGATCTGCCTGATTTTTAACAGCATTTTGTATTGACATTTGAGCCTGTTCAGCCTGTTTCTGCCTCTGTTTTGTAAAAATATGAGATTTAATGTAAATTACAATAAATAATGTCACAGCTGTGAGAATTAAATATATAAAAACATTTAAATTTTTTTTTTTTTTTTTTATGGAAAAAAAACAGTTTGACTCTATTAATTGGTTTACTTTGCATACATTGACTGACTGACACTTTCTGCTACTGCTGTTGATGATGAGCCTTACAGGCACTAAACCCAAAGTTGATGTCTGCGTCTGCCAGTTTTAGCCCCATCATGCTATTCTAATCGTTCCTCGTTAATGTGAAAACGAATTAAATACTAAGCTACTTTATGCTCTGTACAGACCCAACACATCCAAACTGTTTATACACTGGGAATTCTGAATAAATAGAATTTAGAATTACAGAATTCCAACCCAGTTTCTTTTGGAGTCTGCAGTCAATTTAAGAATTATTCCTACACATCCTTCATTTCTACATTTGTAATGGAAAGCAAAGGATGGAAAGAGGAAGAAGTAAACAAGTAAAAGAATGATTGTACTGTACCTGATGTTTATCCACTGATTACTTCACCTGTTAAATAAACAAAATAAACTTAGGATTTTATATTGGCAAAAGATTTTGTCATTTTTAATACAGATTGTAAATCACTCACCATTAATCAGCAGAAAGTAGTGACACAAAACAGTGAGATCAGAAACCTCATTGTGATAAACGCAACCTCCTGCACCTGCACACACATATACAAAATATACACATGAGCTGTTTCCTATATTCACTATTTTAGATTTTTTTTTTTTCATGTTTTGTGCAAATTTGGATGTATGTATGTATATATAAACCATACAGATAAGCATATAAAATAAACATTTTAGAAAATAATTTAGATCCATAAAAAGCCCATGATATGAACAGTATTTTTAGCTCAACAGGGTAAAATGAAGAGAAATGAACTTTACCTGAGGTCAAATGCTGCTGCCAGAGCAAACTCAGGAAGATTCTCTCTTCAGCAGCTGAAACACAGTGATGATGAACTGTAGGTCTCAAACTCTTATAGTACCTTGGTTAATAGCTGTGGGGTTGTACCATTACTGGAACCAGAAGAAAAAAAAAAAAAACCTTCCCAAGAATTCAAACCAGTTTTTATATTTTTGATATTGTGGTGAATAATGTTTATACTTTCTGTTCTTTGTATACCACCTTTCATTAGTGTGTCAGTTTTCAAAATACCACCTTAAAAAAAACTGGTACGCCCAAAGGTGACTTTAAAGACATATGCTAAATCAATTGAACAATATAACAATTTAAAACATTCAGAAGTTTAAAAACTTTCATCCTTTTCAGTCCATCGTTAAGACCCACTGTAGAGATGAGAAACAATGGTCAGTAATATGGAGTTTGTTTAGGTGTGCAAACAAGATTGTAACAGCAATGCAGAAATCAACTATCAATGGAACTTGTATTGCTCACTTAAAGGTCAAACTTCACCCTAAAACTAATTGTTATGGTTTATGCCCTTTAAAGCAGCTGGGACAGCACACTACTCAGCAGGAATAACACGATAAATACTGTAATGAATGGGTATCTACTATTATTGCAAGAATAAAGGGAAAACAACAGAGAAACATCAGCAAAATAATATTCATCAAACTTGATTTAGAAAGATTGTATCTGATCATTTAAACTAAAGTAAAGAAATACTTTTAGTCTGTTCTTTATGAATGTGAACACTGTATTCACAGGTTTACCAGATGATTAGAGATTAGCAGGAGATTCATCATTTTTTTCAAAACCCTGTGATGCACAGTTTATGTGTCCCTGAACAGGAAATTGTCTCCTCTGGAACTGTACAGACTAACACAAATATAGAAAGAAGCCATTATAAGACATTGTTGTAAATAGAGAAAGAAACTGTAAAATGTGCATGTTGCTCGATCTTTGCTCTGGACTGTGTCATTGTTGATGTGCTTTCTAATAATATTGTAATTTACTCCTACTGTTCTTTTTTCAATGTGTTTGCACATATGCCCAGAAAAAACAACCAACACCAACATTCTCATACAGGATAGTCCTGACCTCATCCCATGAGAAGTACTGTGTGTGTGTTTTGTTTTTTGTTAGTAAACTCGATTAGTCAGGTGGGCATCATTTGTTTTATACATTGCACGACAACATTCAAAATTATCAGAATCAAATTTAATCAAAAGATGCTGCAGTGAATGAACATTTCTCTAATCAATCATTCTTTTTAAACACTCATTGGATTAAAAGGTCTGGAATTGTTAATCACTACATATATATTAGTGAACAAACACTGGTGTATATTTTTAAACCATAGATGAACCACAGCCCCTACACACAACATTTTACATTCATAAAATTGATTCACATAACAACCAATTTGGAAGCAGGAAAATATCTCACAATCTACATTAAAAAATCGTTCAGCAACCCAGCAACAACACAGCATGGTCACTGTCCACTGACAGAAACTGATGTTTTCAATGAGCCTCTGTATCTACTGTGTGAAAAGTCAGTGCAGGCATCACCCGGCAGGTCTCTGAACATGCATTTTCAGGGAACTGTAAGGGAATTAGGTAAGAAGTTGGAATAATTTATCATAATCAGTATCAGATTGACTTTTTCAGACATGAATCTTCGGTGGCAACATTTGTGTCCACTCTGTTTTTCCCCAGCTCTTTAATTTTCAGTTTTAAGTTCATATTTAATTTAATTTTCAGTGTTTTCTCACAATTTTGTTTATTTGAGCACTTTGGAACCTCGCCTCTCTATACAAAAGAACAATTCAACCAGTGCTGCAACATTCTTCATAAACTTTTTAGAAATGAATTCGAAACACACTTCTCACACATTTTTATATGGTACCCAACGTCATGAAAATGATAAATGGCTGTAAGTATTAATAGATACACTAGCCCTACACTTGTCCCCTGTGTCCTCCCCACTTTCTCTCTCACACACCATACAGTGGGCTATACCGCAAGCTTTTTTCAGAATTTTCCTGTCGACTTTAAAACTCATCAGATAGCACCAACTCACAGTAACAGGGGTTTAATTTCATTAAGTATGAAAAATGCATAAATGGACGTACTGAGGGTGGGGTGTGCGTGCGTGCCATTACTATGAAGCAAAGTTCATTTAGATTTAAGAATAACCTAATGGAGTGATAAATTGCTACTAGATATTCAATTGCAATAATTCCAAATGAACCAAAAGATACATGAAAATGACCCCCAACAAGTATTGAGTGCTGTACATGCTCTACTTTTCATTTTTCATATTTTTCGTTGGCCAAAATTTCTAAAACCCTTTTATGTATTGGCTTAAAAAATCCTTTTTTTTGAGAAATGATTTGGGATTTTCCTTAGTTTCAGTTTAACACAAAAGAAAAAAAATAAACTTTAAAATATATAGTCTGTGTGAAAGAATGAATAAAATATACGTTTCATTTTTTTGAGGGATTAGTAAAATAAATCAATTTTTGAGTATTTATTATTACCCACCTGTATAGTTTTTTGTACAACAGCCCAAATGTCCAAGCGGCAACTATGGGCCCGGGGGGCAAATTATTTGTAAGTACATATTCTGGGGAAAATGGTGTTATTCTGTTAATATTAAAAAAATCAAGGTTATGGTCTTTTTTAGTGTTTTTTTTTTGTTTTCAAAATACCCCCAAAAAACTAACTTCCCCTTTTATCTACATTCTACGTCCCTAGACCTTTAATTTGATGGGGAAAAATTGTCAAAAAAGGAGACGAGGGAAAATCTTTCACGCTTACTCCCCCTCTTTTGTGTTGCTTTTGAAATGGGGGGGGGGAAATTTTACAGTTTTCAAGGAAAAGCAGGAGTTTACAACTTCATCAGTCACAAAAAAGGGAAAGAATAAAAGATAAAGGTTAAAGCTGGGATTAAATTGATTAGGTTATTTTTTTCTCCCTTTTATGACATTATGTCTTGTAAGGGGCAAAATATTGGGCCCCCTTTATCCATTAGGATATTTTCATTTTAATGGTAAAGGGGACCCTATTTTTTTTTTAAAACTTATTTATGATTCCATCAAAATGTCAAGTAATTTTTTCATTTACATTTTGTAACGTTCCCGTTAAAAAGGATAAAGTGTTCTCCCTCCCTCAAAGGGCAACAAAAGAGGAAATTGTAAGGTTGAGTAGCATAGAGGGGAGAGAGGAAGCTGGTGGGTTTTGGGGTTGAATGGGGGGAAAAGGGGTGGAACATATTTTTTTTAAAAATTTTGCAGAGAAACTCACAGAGGACTTGTAAAGGGGGTTTTTGAAGAGAAAACAAGAGTTTTTAGATATATATACTTTTTCCCTTTTCAGATTCCCCCTTTTTGATTTTTTTGAAGTTTTGTATCTTACTGCCTGGGGACATTGAAAAAATGGGGTTTCTCCAAAATTCAGATAAGAAATTTTCATTTAAATGTATTTCTTTTTCGCTGCATTAAAACCTTCCCTACCTCATTTTGGTTGTTTTTTTTTATTTTTTTTTTGAGTTTAAGTGGATATGTTTTTTTGTTTTTTTCAGTTTGACTTTGGGTTATTGAAATGTGGTTTTTGGGGTTTTTCAGTATGTTTTTTGTTTTTTGGGATTTCTCAGTTTTCAAAATATACTAGTTTTTTCACTCCCTTTTTGAGACTCTTAATTAAATTTTAAAACAAATTGGCAAAAGTGAATTCCCTTTTTTTTTTTTTTTTTCTTTTTAGTCTATAATAAAGGGAATAGTTACTTTTTATATGAAATCACCCTTTGCAGCCATTGGGAAAATTATGGGCCCTAAAAATCGAATTTCTTTCAGGTATCCTTTTTTTATATATAGATGTTTTTTTCTCATTTTATTTATTTTTTTATTTGTTTATTTTCATTTACACACCTTAAGAATAAAAACCTGCATGTTCAGTAATAAAATAAAAAATAACAAAAAAATCATGGGGGGCCTACCATGAAATTTTTTAAAAAACAATATTTTTAAAAAAAATATTATTTAAATTTTATTAATAAAGGACTTTTTAGGAATCCTTGACCCAATCAAAAGTGCCCATCATAAAAATGTTTGTGTTTTTTCATTTTACATCACAAAAAAAATATGGTTATTTAAAAACGACTTGTACCCTTTAATGTTTACATGGGGCATTTCCCCCCAAAAGGAAATTGTGTCACATTTTGTCACCCAAAGTTTCAAAACCCATGAGTTTTTTTCTTTTGTTTTGCACAAAAAAAGTTTTTGCGAATGTTGGGAACCAAGTTGTGTTTTGGTAAATTTTTTTTAGGTAGACATTTTTATTTTGTAAAAGGGAATATTTACTTCATTCTATTTTTTGATTTATTTGTTTTTTTTAAATTTTTTTAAACCCAAAACCGTTGGGGGCACCTTAAAAGGTGCCGTTCTGACGTTCCACCATTTTAAACAAAAGGATTTATGTTATGTTTTTAATTCAAAAGATTAAAAAGTAATACAGCCCACTTTTAGTTTGCATTGAATTTCTTCAAATTTAATGCTAAAAATTTTTTTATGAATAAAAAATTTATCTGTTGAAACAGTAATTTTTGGTTAGAACTAAAAGTTTCCCTTATTCAAATGGCATTTAAGGGGTAAAACAACATATTTGTCCATCGGGAAAATTAGTTGCCCCCACATTTAAAAAAAAATTTTTTAAAAAAAAAAATTAGGGAAAAAAAATCAGGACAGTTACAAGGGCCTATTAAAATGAATATAGCTGAAACCATTTGGAAAAATTTTGCACAAAAAGGGGAAAAGCTGGAAAAATTCCCCAAAAAGGAAACTTAAAATCAGTCGAAGATGTTATAATGGGACACCTTCGAAAACTGCCTGCCATTTTTCCCCAAGAACCGGCAAGCTGGGAAAAAGGAAGCCCGGGATGGCAAATAAGTCTACTTCCCCTTACTGTCGAGAAAACCCCCGGGTGCTATTTATACATTTGCCCCAAAATTTAAACTTTGAGGGGAGAGAAAACAATTTTGGGGCCCCATTAATTATCATTAGTATTTGATTAGTAAAACGGTGGGGTTAGCGGGGGGTCGTAATTCGTTCACCCTTATTTTTAATATATATAATACTTTGTTTTTTCTACCCTAAATACAGTTAAACCCAAAAAGGCAAACATTTAGAGAAAATTTTTTTTGCAAAAAAAGGGATGAAACCCTACTCAATACAACATTTTTTCATTCTTTAATTGATCATAACAACAAATTTTGGGTGGAACAAACAATGCCAATATCAACAACTGGTCCGTCCACGACTGTTTATTAAATGTAGCCAAGAAATTTAATTTTCCAAAATTTAAAGAAAATCAAGAATTAAACTACAAAAGTCTGCAGTTAAAAAGGACTGTTCGGGAAAGATTAAAGCAAAAATCTGTTCACCTGTTTACCCAGCTCTTTGTTTCAGTTTCTCTTCCCTTTTTGAACTAAACTAGAACAACCAAAAACATTTTTTTTTTTGCACTGTTGAAACCCCCCTCATCCACATACTGTAAAACAATTCAACCAGTGCTGCAACATTCTTCAAAAACCTTTGAATAAATTTTAAAAACACTTTTTATACTTTTTATAGATTGCCCAAATCTGGAAAACAAGAAAAAAATTGCAAAGATACATTAAAAGATAACAACTTCTTTTATTATGAAAATGTTTTATTTTTAAAATACAGAAAGAGAAGCCACCTTGCTTCAATTTACATCACATTTATTTCCCCTTGCGTAACACTGTTCTATTATATATACCTAAAAAAAAGTTATAAAAACCCATTTATGAAAGATGGTACTGCACTGCAAAAAAATCACATTTATTTAGTTTATTTTTTCATTACTGATTAAAATGTTAATAGCTAAACATGTTTTCTTGGGAACAACTGCTTTAATTGTAAATTAATTTTCACTGGTTTAACCTAACCGTTTTGTTTCATTTTAAAGCAGTACTTTTAAAAACTAATTAAACAATTCAGTTTGATAAATCAATGAGTCAAAAAAAAAACTGTCATTCTCTCACTGAGATGTGACTAACTTTACCTCTTACTTTCCATCGTGTACGTTGACCACATCATTTTTGAAAGTCTGCTATAGATATACTTTCTGAATGTAATATAAGTGTATGCATTTCTTAAAAGTTACAGAACTGAAAGAAGAACTACATAATGGCATTTAATGTTTTCTTCACATTGTTTGAATAAACATGAATCTGATTTCTTTCTTTTTTTACTGTACCCATCTCTTTAGTAAAATAAGATAAATTTGAGTAAATACAATTCCAATGTAAATATTGATTTTTTATGCTTGTATGAAAATAGGACAAAGGTCCACATCGAAATATGACATAAAACCCAAACCAGTGGGCATCAGTGTCACATTCATTAAAAATGCCACTAAAATGTCGTGTGTGTGTTGTGTGGGTTGTGTGTGTGTGTGTGGTGGTGTGTGTTGTGTGTGTTTTAATAATAGGGTCAGGTGCTCATGAGCGGAACAAGGAACAAGCATCAGATAAGACACAGACAGAACCTCAGCGGCCTTCACTTATCTGGAACCAACCCCTTTCTGTCAACAGAGAATATAAGCCAACAGCAGTGGAATGTGTAATGTTTTTTGACGAGTGGAACATCATTCAGACAACCTATTATTTACAGAATGAGTGTATAAAATCAAATTAAAACGTGGGTGTCACCATTCGCTGGTGTTCCCTTGTCCAGAACCTCGTCAACTAGGACCCCATGGATATGCGAAGCAGCATAGTCACTGAAGTTTCGAGACCTGCCCTTCGATCATCCGCTGGTAGTGCACAAGTTACAGTCACTAAAAGATACAAGATGCAAAAAATATATACTGTGTAAAAATCATTGAACAAAATGAATGATATACAGAGTGCACCAGTCCTCCAGCAGAGGACAGTGCAAGTTCCTAACCAGATAGGGGACATCATTAACGTGGCTGATATTTAGTGTTTGACTGTATCAAACAGAAAAATCAAAGGAGTTTATAAATGGCAGATTCGTAATCCTTCAAATATTCAAAACTCACTACGGGGCAGCTATTGCTTGACAGAAGGCACAGGTGAACATACAGTGCAGGTAAAAGCTTAGTGAGTTTGCAGTGGACAGTGATGACATCCTGAAGGACCGGGAACAACGGCTAGAGGTTATAGAACGCCGTTCTTGCAGGGACAGCTCCCACTGTGTCATCAGTTTTGGATTGGGACACCCTGAGAATAGCAATTATAACAATGCAACAAATCAAATTTTGAGTTCAATAGAGACTTCAACCCTAAAAAGTGATTTCATGTAAGTCAGCATATTTCATATTCATGTGCAAAAAAGGAATCTGTGCGTTTAAGCATTAGAAACCGCTTTACTCTTGAGATGATGAGATCCCTAGCGGAGACTGTAATCAGGGGATCATTCACAGGTGTAGCCCAACACGTGTCCATCACCAGAGCAAAACTGACGGCTGGCAACCCCTCGACACGAACTTCCACATTCATCTTCTGGCATCGAGCTCTGCATCCACACTCTACCAGTGAAGGGCCGAGTAAACTCATCATCCTCATATGGAATCATCCGCAACCTGATATCTCCCTTCAACCACACGCGGGAGGGTCTCGTGCACCATGCTGTAAAAATAATGCACAGATTCATTTTAAAAAATTACTTAGTTTTAAGGGTAAAAATATATATATTTTTGGTGTTAGACAATATTACAATAAATTACTTGTTAGACATTTATTTTTTCTGCTTAAAGAGATTAGTTCATTGAAAAACTTGTTCATCATTATTCACAGAAAACGTTGACTTGGCTGTGTATTTTGGTGGTGCATTTGTGAGAGCTCTTTACAGAAGTTGTGATGTCTGAATTGTAAGCCAATTGTGTTTTTTGAGTCTCATCTATTGAATAATGATATGGGTCATACAGGCCATTTTTATAATACACTTGTGTAGGTTTTTTTTTTTTTGGAGCTTGGAAATCCTCAAGAGAGTTAATGGTAAACAACCAGTAAAACTCCACAGAACAAATGTGAAAAGCATGAGAATTTCAACAATATGATGGTGAGAAAATTTCCATTTAGTGAACTAATCAGAATCATATTTGACTCACACCTCTCCAGTGGGTTGATTTCCGCATTCATGAAGTGTTTGTGTTTGAGGATAAACACAGCTGAAAGAAAGCTTAAGGATTTTTTTTCTCTGCTGATGAGGACCTTCTGACCTCGGTGCCCCCAGAATAAAGTTACTGTAGATGAAGGGGTGCCATTGGCCTGTGGATAAAATGTATACATATTTTTGCAAAATTTATCTCAAATTGAATAAAAAATAGCATCAAGTGAAAAACTAGTAGGTTAAATATTAATTGTGGTTAATGTGGGTTAATGTAAAATTATTTTTTTAGTAGGTAGAGGTAACCCTTGCCTCTTGTGCACCCTTCCCCACTGAATCTGTTTAAGACGTTTAAGTAGTTTCTAGCATACTCTGTTTAGGGCCTCCAAAGAATCAATCTGTATCAAAACGATGGGCCCAAACAATCATCCCTAGAGACTTCTCTAAGTCTCAAAGAGATTCCCCATGTGGTCAAATCAAACTCTGCTGGTTCTATCAGGCATTATACATGTTTGGATGGTGTATTTCAATAGATTGAATAGTTAGTCCTACCACAAGATTTGTACCACAGATGTGTTCATCGTTATCAAATTGGAATTCCACTCTGCCATTCCGGACCGTTCCTTTGCAGCTGGGATCATTGAGGTGTAAGACATCAGCTGGAAAACCAGCCTCAAAGAGCTGACAGCGAGACACAGACATGGAGCCAGAGCTGCTTTCACAGGTTTCTGAGAAATCTGAGAGAGAGAGAACAAAAAGTCAATATAAATAACTGAAAAACAGTGTATTTTTTCACATTTTGTTGTGGAATAATACCAACCGAAAGAGTCATGATGCTGTCGTTGTCTGTGATTTTCACATAAACAGCCGTAAACACCATTATTCATCCCACACTCTTCATCCTCAGAGCAGCTGAGTTCAGAGCAGGGATTTCTATTAACTAGAAAGAGAAGTTTATTGTAAAACAGCGTCTGCTAATACAAAAATCTAAAACTTACAACACTAAACATTTTTTTTTTTTTTTGAATGGTACCTTTGCTACTTTTATATAAAAAGCCTCCTAAGCTCCTTGGATATGAAATGATTAGCAAAAACAGTGTTTTATATGTCCCCCTTGTATGTCACACCCAACTCAAGTCTTGCAGACTCTACTAAAGAGCTGATGAGTTGAATCAGTTGTGTTAAATGAGGGAGGCATACAAAAAATGTAGTGGTTGGGGGCCCGCAGGACAGGTTTGAGAAGCACTGATTTAGTGTAACTGTTAACTTTTCTTTAGTAATGCAGTGGTGGTCAAATTGTTAGAACACTTGGCATATTTAAGAGGTTTCAGGTTGTTTTTGTTGAATTGGTCATTACAATACCCATAAAAACAAACTATTGCAATTATGCAAACTATTTTATGGCCCCTCGAAGTCAGGACCTCAATGCCACTGAGCAAATTTGGGGCGAGTTGGAAAATAAATGGATAGATCTACTGTACATTCAAAGGAAGTTTCTAAGTTTCAGGAGTTCTGAGTTTCAGAAGACATGGGATAACATTAGTGCTGAAGTTCTCAGGAAAAAATATTGCCAGAGAGATGTGCTGCTGTAATTGCTGCAAAAGGTGGATGTACCAAACATTAAAGATAAAAATGGATAAAAACAGTAGCACTCACTTAATTTGATATGTGTTGTGCTCAGAGCAACCATCTGCATGTTTCATGAACATTATGAAATGAAGCAAAAATAGGTCAATATTTTCAGATCTGTCAGGTGTTTTAACAATTTTGGCCACCATTGTATTTTAAAAGGTTTTATTAAACACACACACACACACACACACACACACAGTCCTGCCTTGTTTTCAAATTAGTAACAGAATCTTCAACACATCATTTGAATTAGCAATAGCAATTCCTGAATTGAGTACACACAGTGATCTGCAAAGGAACTAGTTCTGCTAAATTTAAAACATTATTTAATGTGTTCTATTTCTCACATGTGTCATAACACATACAGTAACATGGATCTGATTTATTCATATAAACCAATAATACTGCAGACTGTACATTATATTACCAGTCATTGTGGTTTCGGCTACAGTTTCTGTGGTTGTGGTTGTCTCTGTAGTGTAGGTATTGTTTATGTTCCATGCATCTGAAAAAAAAATGTTTCATAAAAAACTATGATTTCTTACATAAACAAAGGAGACATGTAAATATATTTACCTGCACAGTATGCCAAACTGCAGGTAGTTGGACTCACAAACTCATAGACATAATAATCTCCTGGACAGGCTTTGACTTTAATGGGATTGGATTGGAAATAGCAGCAGTCATTGTTCCAGTGACCACAGACATCTCGAGTGACCACTCCATCCTCAACTGTTGGATGTCCTCCATTCAGCCAGAGTGGAGCATTAGTGCCACAACTATTCTCCTCAACACATGTGTCTGGCATCTGAACGCTCTGACTCTGAATAAAGAGACGGTACCAGCCGCTCCAGCTGACCCAAACGTCACACATTATTAGAGAGGAATGTTGATTGTTGGTGGCTCTCCATGGATCGTCCAGGACATTGTAGTTGTAGCAGGGGTCAACAGGGGGAGCTGTTGTTATGGACACATTAGAAAAATCACTCTCTGAATGAATGTAATATAAATAATTAGTAAGTAATCTCTAGAACACTATTAACTTAGGCTCCCTATTACACTTGTGCTTTAAGTTATTCAAAGCTAAAAAGAGTTTGTCTCTTGTTTAAACATCTCATTCACTGAACAGCATTTACTCCTTTCTGAAGTTCATTTAGCTATGAATTTACTGCTCTCTTGTGCAGTGGGGGGGGGGGGGGGGGCGCATACACAAAGATATTCATGAGGGTTTAAAGGAAAACAAGACAATACTTTACCAGTGGTTGTAATTGGTGGAGCAATGGATTCTGTAGGTAGAATTGTCTCTGTTGCTGTTGACACTGATGTAATGGACTGCCATGAGGCTTCTGGTATTAAGAACGTTTTTTTTTTTATATCAACATCAGTTATTATTAAGCAAAGCCCAGAAAAGACTAAATTGACTTCATTAACATATGAGCAAATACTCCCTACACAGTAATCGCCACAAAATGTTGGCTTGACAAATTCATAAACATAGTAATTTCCAGGACAGGCCTTGACTCGTATTGGGTGGGATGTGTAATCACAGCAGCCAAACCATGAGGAGACACAGACCTGACGTGTGACCACTCCATCTTCCAGCTGTGGGTGAGGGCCGTTGAGCCACAGTGGCTCATAAGTGCCACACATGCCTTGATTAACACATGATTCTGGCATCTGAGCATTTTCACCATTGTAGAACAGTCTGTACCAGCCATTCCACTCCACATTTATAATCACACATGCCATAGTAGTTATAGTGATAATTGTCAGTGGCTCTCCAAGGCTCATCCAGACTGGTGTAACTATAGCAGGGATCAACGCTTGGGGTACTGAAAGGTACTATGGGACAAAAAAGTAGAAAGAGAACAGACTCATATTATATATATTCAGTATAATAATATGAATAAAAACCAATCCAATTTTGTGTTAAACATGGCAAATGAAAAGTTGAATGAATGTACCTGCACAATATACAGGAGCTGGGATCGAAATTGTTGGTCTGTTAAATTTGTAGACATAATAATCTCCAGGGCAAGCTTTGACTTGGATTGGTTCAGATCTGTAGTAACTGCACTGAGCAAAGTGAGAGAGCCGTAAAATTTCACGAGTAACAACTCCATCTTCTATACGAGGATGAGAGCCACCAAGATACAGAGAACTATAACCTCCACATGACATGTAAGTAAAACACCACTCAGGCATCTGAGCACTAGATCCATTAATGAAGAGTCGATACCAGCCATCCCATTCAGCACGAGTGTCATCATGATCAGAGATGTATCCATACATAGACCAGTAATTGAATGTGCTTCTCCAGTAGTTGTCAAGTATGTTGTAGTTATTGCACGGGTCATAATCTGTTAGTGGAAGACCAAAACAGACCAGTCATATAGTATTTTAATGAGCAACTTCACAAGTGCAGATCTGAACTAATCAAACATATTAACACAAAATAGTTTCACTGCAAAAAAAAATAAAAATAGAGAGAGAGCGAGACTAGGGGGGTGGGGTGTACAGTATATGAATCAATTCAAATGTAACTTACTCAAGGGGATGCTGGATCCAGTGATTATATCTGGACTGTCAGTGGAAACCGGCCATGAAATGGTGTTGACATCTGCAAAGGACATTCAAGACACTATTGAAGTAATTTGAAAAGTTTTGAAAGACTTTGTTTAAAAAATGATAAAAAAGCACTGTACCTGTGCAGTATCCTGAACACCAGAATTGTGGATTTACAAGTTCATAGACATAGTAATTGCCTGGACACGCTTTCACTCTGATGGGGTTTGTCTTGTATTCACAGCAGATGCCCCAATAAGACCCTGCACAGACCTCTCTGATCACCTCTCCATCCTCTATCTGAGGATGAGGACCATTGAGCCACAGATTATAGATTGTGTTACAGCTGTATGAATCCACACAGGTCTCTGACATCTGGATGTCCATTCCATAGTAGAAAAGCCGGTACCAGCCATTCCAGGAGAAAGATTCATCACAAATGTAATCTCCACTCTCATTGTTGGCTCTCCAGGGACGATCCAGAGACTCATAGTTGTAGCAGGGATCACTGCTGATGCTGCTGAAAGCAACTGATATAGAGTTTACAAAAGTAGAGTTAAAATACTGGGACCCACTTTTTATTAGGTGTCATCAATTATATTATTCTAAAATTCAAATTTATAATTTAATCTACTGTGCAGACACATGATATTTACATTGTACTTATATTTAACAATACATGCAATCAGTTACAGCTGTAATTCATTTCTGTATGTACATATGATTTCTGGAAGAACACCGTTGACTCGTCCCTTACTCCTTAACGCACCCGTAAACGTAACCATATCACCAAACCTGTCCCAACCCCAGGAGTGCCATTAAATGGGATGCAGAATATGCTGGGCATATGGGCCCAAGACTCTAGGGGGCCCCAAATCACCAATTTGGTTGATATTTTTTTTTTTTTTTTTTTTATAATTAAAAAATTTTTTTTATATATATACAAGAAGACGTTAACTAATAATATTGTAGTAAAATAAAATTTAAATCATAGAAAGTGAGATGTGAATGTGAGCATATCTACACCTTTTGATAAAATGTTAGAAAAATGGGCAAGCATGAAAACAAGACGTTCAAACTTTAATTGTGTGTTGCCTTTATGTCTGAAAAGTTTAGGACAAGAAACTTTAAATTTTGCTGGCTACTGTGAAACTGTCTTGCTGAAACAGTGAAAGCAGTGCAATTTATCAATGCCTTCATTATTTTAGTATGTGAGCTAACCTGATGTTGAAACTAATGTAAGCTGGTGTTTAGGCTAACACACAAACAGCCTAAAATTTAAGCAAAAGGTTCATTATCTTTAGCCAGAGGTCAGGTGAAATATGTAAACAAATACATTATAAAAGAAATTTACTGATTCTGTAATATCACCATTCATTTAAAAAAAAATCTGTAAAAATAAGGCACAATGTGTTGTATTGATTTGAAGGAATTTTCCATATTGATTTTTTTTACAGTTGTTTCACATATATTTTGAATTTTGCACTTCACTGCATTGTGTTTTATGTGCTATAAGGGGGTGTGGTGAGACCTACATAATGGTTAATGGATGGCACATCATTGATTCTAACTGGCTAAACCATATTAATTTCATTAAACAATCCATTAAAATATGTTAACTAATAATTAACCTTGATCATTTACTCTTGATATTGACTTTTAAACAAATTCTGACAACATTTTACAGAGAAAAAAAAACATTAAAAATGCACCTGCACAATATGTAGGTTTCATTACTGATATGTTGGGTTTGACAAATTCATAGACATAATAATCTCCTGGGACAGGCTTTGACTTGGATGGATGTGGATGTGTAGTCGCCACACTGAGAGGAAGGCGCCCACAACCACTCCCACCACCACAACGAATTACTTCCCAAGACTTCACGGGTCACCACTCCATCCTCAAGTGTTGGATGGGAGTCGTTGAGATACAGTCCAGTGTAACCACCACATCCCAGATTACTCACACACCACTCAGACATCTGTGCACTTTCTCCATTCAAATACAGCCGATACCAGCCACTCCATTCAACAAGGGTGTCATCATTTTCAAAATATTCATATGGGCTTTGTTGTATGTCTCTCCAGTATTCATCGAGGGTGGTGTAATCATAGCATGGATCAGAGCTGGACATTGTAGATTCTGTGAGAACAAAAAACAGCCCTGTGATGATACATAGTCACTGATTAAGTGTCAAAAATTAAATGTTGCAATTAAATACAGTTGCATCTTTATAACCGAGAAAATATTTGGATAATAAGATGGATAATATGATTTTCACTATTTAAAAAAGACCTAGATCTTAACTGAGCATTTTCTAGCAACTCTATCACTATTTGATTACAAGTGTGAATGACAATGTAAGACTGGCTTGATTTCCTGAAAAACCTGGACTCAGGAACTTTCACAGAAACCGAACACTATGCAATGATTCCTTTTCACATCTGCGATTTTCTCAGAAGCGGGAATCTTTATAGTTAGATAAACTTCTATAGCAGTAAATAGGAGACTACATCAATACTTACTTTCTGTGTCCCATTTGCTCAGATGGCAAAATAAATACCCCGCTATGTATTTTCATGACTTTCAAAAAGAGGGGAAAAAGAGATTAGTAATGGCAGTCAGAAAAGAAAGTTGTCAAATGTTCCATATTTACCCACAGCAGCTGTTTTAGAAATATCCTTGCCTTGCTGCAGGTGTAATTAATTTTTTTTCGTACCCTGATGCAAAAGTAATATGATTACAAAAGTACAGTGTTATAATTGTACATATATATATTTTTTTTTTTAACTTGGATTGAAAAAAACTGTTGGATTTACGATGCTGATGACAATTGAAAAGGCATCACCGTCTGAGAAAATGGTGCATATACAGTACTATGGCAAGCTGGTGTAACATTTAATCCTTAAATGTACTAGTATCAGTTTTAACACTACTAGGATTTTTAGATACTAGTATCTATGCCAGTAGTACTTATTTTTTTTAGCTACTAGTGCTTATTCTTTAAGCTTTTAAGTGCTTATTATTTAGGGTTCTGGTATCTTTTTGAAAAATACTAGTGTTTAATCGTTAGATACTAGTTCTTATTTATTATATACTATTACTTATTTCAATGCTAATTATTCTATTGTTACTAGTAACACATTTCAAATTTTGGTAACACTTTATGTTAAAGGGATAGTTCACCCAAAAATCAAAATTATGTCATTAATGACTCACCCTCATGTCGTTCCAAACCCGTGAGACCTCCGTTCATCTTCGGGAACACAGTATAAGATATTTTAGATTTAGTCCGAGAGCTTTCTGTCCCTCCATTGAGAATGTATGTACGGTATACTGTCCACTGTCCAACAGGGTACTAAATACATCTTCAAAATAGTCCATGTGACATCAAAGGGGCCGTTAGAATTTTTTGAAGCATCGAAAATACATTTTGGTCCCAAAAATATCAAAACTACGACTTTATTCAGCAGTTGACCTTCTCTCCCCGGGTCTGTTATGAGCGCGTTCACCTCACATATCGGTTCGCGAAAACGAAATCACTCGCGATGTAACACGGATCTTCTTGAACCAGTTCAACCAATCGACAACACCGGTTTTTAAGGTTTCGAGTCTGCTATTGGTTTTAATAGACACGCAGAACGAGCTGTTAGCTTTTTTTAACATGGCTGACACTCCCTCTGAGTTCAAATAAATCAATATCCCGGAGTAATTCTTTTTTTTACTCAAACAGTACTGCACTGACTGAACCGAGCCAGATAACGAACGAAACATTGACTCGTTCTCGAGTCAAGAACCGGTTGCATCGGTTTTCGGATCACCGGTAGTGATGGGAATTCTGTTCTTCTCCGCGAACCGGTTCTTTCGGACAGTTTGATATTCAATAAACCGGTTGAAGAAAACGGGTTTCACCAGTTCTTTTGCGCTCGACGTAATGACTTTCATTGGCGATGATTGCCCTTGATTGAAGCCTTCGCGGTTTACCGCGCTCATAACATTAGCACAGAATCGGTTCAGAATCAATCCACAAAAGAACTAGTTCAGTTCAGACGTGCTGTGTGTCAGTCTGAATCACGCATGCGCAGTATCATCAGCTCCTCGGTTCTCGAATCGGACGCGTCCGACAGAAACGGTTCCTTGACTCGAGAACGAGTCAATGTTTCGTTCGTTTCCCAGTTATCTGGCTCGGTTCAGTCAGTGTACTGTTTGAGAAAAGTGAAAAGTGAAAAGTGACGTGACATTCAGCCAAGTATGGTGACCCATACTCAGAATTCATGCTCTGCATTTAACCCTCCGAAGTGCACACACACAGAGCAGTGAACACACACACACACTGTGAAACACACAACCGGAGCAGTGGGCAGCATTTTATGCTGTGGCGCCCGGGGAGCAGTTGGGGGTTCGATGCCTTTGCTCAAGGGCACCTAAGTCATGGTACTTGAAGGTGGAGAGAGAGAACTGTACATGCACTCCCCCCACCCACATTTCCTGCCGGCCCGAGACTCAAACTCACAACCCTTCGATTTGGGAGTCTCGACTCTCTAAACCATTAGGCCACGACTTCCCACAAAATGGAATTACTCCGGGATATTTGGTTATTTGAACTCAGAGTTAACAGCTTTAAGTCATTTTTGGATTAATGCTTATTGTTGACGCGAACCGTTTTCAAAAGATTTCAGTTCGATTTGGTGAACTGGGTTCAAGAAAGATCCGGTTACAATCGACGTGATTGGTTCGCGAACCGGATGTGGAAGGTGAACGCGCTCATAACAGACCCGGGAGAGAAGTCAATGCTGAATAAAGTCGTAGTTTTTGATAATTTTTGGACGAAAATGTATTTTCGATGCTTCAAAAATTTCTAACCGGACCCTCTGATGGTCACATGGACTACTTTGTACGATTGTTTTTATTACCTTCTGGACGTGGACAGTATACCGTACATTACATTCTCAATGGAGGGACAGAAGAAAGCTCTCGGACTAATTTTTAAAATATCTTATACTGTGTCCGAAGATGAACGGAGGTCTTACGGGTTTGGAACCGACATGAGGGTGAGTCATTAATGACATAATCTTGATTTTTGGTGGGGAACTATCCCTTTAAGGTGTCCTTGTTACACGTTTTAAATGTACATTCTATTATAATAACAATAAATTATGCATAATTACATGCAAGTAACCTTAATCCTAACCATAGAGTAAGTACATGTAGTTAATTAATTTTACTCAGTACTTAAATGTATAATTACACTGTAACAAGGACACATTAAAATAAAGTGTAACCCAAATATCTAATAATGGGTTCTAGCATCTAAAAAGTAAAAATGTACCTAATGAATATCTACTGTATATATTAAACAATTTTACTAAGAAATGGAAATTGAATACTAGCCAAAACTGAATAGGCATTATCTGAGTGACAGATATATGATCCTAGAGGGACATAATTAGTTGGGCTGACCCCCTAATAGTCGACTAAACAGTTAGTCGACAAGAAGAGGATTGGTCGACCCAAAATTGGTATTAGTGACTTAGTCGCAGATAAAGAAAAAAATTGTGAAATTCCACAGGCGAAAGTTCACCACGGTCTGTGACGAAAATATGTTAACGGAAAGCTCTATGGGTAATACCGTCCAGAGGAAGGAACATCATATGCTCGCCTATCATTCATGTACCCCAAATTATGGCTTATTCATATGAAAATATGTAAGAAAAAAAAGAAGCAAACTTGATGGCCACTCAATATAATTGATACCCTAGAGAAAATGTGCGGCTGTTTAAGTGTCTGTGTGGAGTGTGGAAGCGCCAGACCCAGACTTTTGCAGTGTGCTCACTGCCTTACACGGCGCGTCATGATGATGTGTGCTAAAAAAATACATTATTTTGTGTATTTTGGTTGTAATGCAAAATTGTTTATGCGGTTTTCAGGTTTAAAAAAAACTAAGTATTTTCCAAATAACTGTAACATTAGTGTTTATCCTATATGACCCGCCTTCTGAAACGCATTGATTTGTTGCAAAGCGCACGCTCGCAAAGCGAGGTGTGCGCTGGGATTGGCCAGCATTCAGCGAATTGGTGATGGCTTGATGCCTCCAAGCACTGGGACCGGAAATGTTACGCACTCTTAGCATATGGTGATGAGACACATGTATGGCTTGAAAGACGAGGGGAAATCAACATAAAAAACCATTATAAACGCGTGATATTAACCTATGATTTATACTAGTCGTTGTGTCTTTTTTGGCAGGCTTATATAAACAAAGCTAGTTTCGTTTGTCTCATTGAAAAACAGCAAATCACCCACACCGTAGGCCTTGAGTGAGCAGAGGCTGGAGGCCTAGAGTGAGCCGCAGCTGCTTGAATGAGCGGACTGGCAGGCGACTTTAGGCGGATTCTACAAAGGAATACCATACCTTGTGTTGCGGCACACGGCAAACCACTATGTGATCCCCGACCCCGGGCTGGACTCCGCATCGCCACAGTGAAAGCCGATTCGGCGATCCACAGTGCAAAGTTGATGTATTTTCCTCAGCGACCAGCACGGATCAGCTCCAGGCATGACGAAGCGAAGGTCAAAAAAAAAAGTCATTTTCGCTTTACCAGTGACACCACACAGCGTCTATACGACATGGATGCAGAACGGCCAGCCAGCAACAATACCGCAACGAGAATAAAGGTACACGCTTCTTTCTTTGCTGTGAACATCTGGGCGGCGTTATGCAAAATCTTCGCCACATTCTGAAGGTAGAGATGTGAGGGGGGGTGTTTAGAAACGAGCCGTTTCAGGGGGGCTTCTGGAGGGAACGAGTCTCAACTTTTATAAAAGAATATCTCCTTTGGATTTGAGACTTTAGTCTTTGCAACTTTACAGATCTTCTTTATTCACCAAGAGCTTTGTACCCACCTCCAAAGAGCAAAGGGAAAATTTGAAAAAAATCTTGCCATATATGACCCCTTTAAAAATACTCCCCTCATATTTTGATCGATAGAGCTGAGAGTAATACATCTTTCACAAATCTGTGTAAAGACTCTACGTTTATTTGGTGTGCACTCACAATAACAACAAAACCAGTGTGCTTTTGTAAAATAATGAAAGCAAACCCGGATGGGATGCGCATTTCTGGCTGTCTCTAGTCAATTTGAGTGTGCAAACCCTGAGAACTGTACTATTTTTATTCTGTGCCCATTACAGATATGAAAACATATCTCGAGAGATGTGAAATATAGACTTTCCACATGAGCCAATTCAACATGGAAAACAAATAGTCTCAGATTAGGTAGAAGCCCATAGGAAAAAACTGCATTCAGGCAGTGCCGGCTTCAGCGCTTAAACCGAAAACAAAAAAAGGCTATGTTTATTAATGAACAGTTATTAAAAAACAAAATTCGTTAATCATATACGCAGTCTCATATACTGTTGTTTCCCTTACAACAATTCATAATCATGACGCTCTGCTGGTGTGATATGGCCAGCTTTATGCGGTGCTTAAGCGCTATTAGGATACTGAAGGCAATTATAGGCTCAGGATTATTGTTTGAAATGGTTTATTTAAACAAAGTCGGTGATTAGTCGGATAATGCTTAAAATGAAAACAAATTCAATCGTTAAGCGTTTTTTCCCTTCTTAGAAAAACCACGTTTGTACTGCCCATATTCTGCTTAGTAGTGTTGTACAGAACAAGTGGTCTTTTAATATCAATGTCACTGCTGCATGTAACGTGTTCTTTATATAAGAGGAAAATGGTTACATTTTTCACCAATCATGACAAAAATACAAATACTGCCTTAATAGCGAAAAGGGGCAGCGCTATGCTGAAGGTTATGGCGGATAATAAACAAAGCCGTTTCCCAGAGCTCACACGCGGTGTTACGTCACATTCTCATGCTTGAGGAAAATGGCTGGGGAAGGTGTGTGGAAAGAATTGGCTGTAGCCTTCAGATAGCACAACACTTCTTATGGAGAACAGGAAGCGTTAACCAGTAAAGGCATACAGCAAACTCCCAAACAGAAACTAGTTTTTTTCCTCGTATTGCTATCAAATGGATAATGGTAAATTCCTGTTGGACTCAAAAGGGAAAAAAAGTCGTTGCTGTGCTGGTGAAATCACCATACTTCACAAAACATTCCCATAACACAAAACGGAACAACTCTCTCCATATCTTATTTACAGATCAGTACAGCATATGCGTAAGTTAGCCTGTTTGTGATACAACAGGGTATACCTCCTTATAATATTAAGGTATACAGGATAGCATTTGGGGGAAAGTTCAGTTTTACACAAGGCTTTGTAATGAATACTGTCTGGGTTAATGTGGACTATGTGCAGCTGTATCACTCCCATTATTGACACAAAAAACCCCCCCCCTATATTTCATTTGAAAACGATGAGACCCCACAAATGTTGATGCTGATGTCTATGAGACAACAACTCACACAGAAAAACCAGGGAGTGCCATCTGGACAGATTCCATTTTCCACAAATAGGAACGTTCAACTGTGACAGTCTTAACCGACCCTTTTCAAGGTCAAGAACTCTATTTTAAGTAATTACGGTCATATTTATATAAAAAAAAATTTTTTTTGTCAAATTAAAAATTTAGTTGTTGAAAAAAAAATATAGACATTTTTTTTGGGGAAGATAATATAAAAAAAAGTTTTGAAAAGTCAAATTTTTCCTTGAAAATGTAGATAAATAGAAATTATTATTATTATTATATTATTATCCTAATTATTATTATTATTATCATTATTAAAATTACCAGCAATAGTAATGATGAAGTTTGCCCCATGATTGTTTTGTTTGTTTTGTTTTTTGTTTTTTTGTTAATGAAATTAAACCACATGTAAACATAATGGACTGACATGACAGAAAAGTATCATTACAATATTAATTCTAATGCACATGACAGACTGTAAATCACTCACCATTAATCAGCAGCAGAAGTGACACACACAGTTGAGATCCAGAAACCTCAGTTGGACTAATGACTCCTCCGGCACCTTTGCACACACCATATTACAATATATATGACTACACAGTTGTTTTTTTTTTTTTCTTCATATTTTCTGTCACTTTATTTGAGGATATTTGAACATATAATAACTTTACCTGAGGTCAAATGCTGCTGTAGAGCAAACTCGGAGCTTCTATCTTCAGCAGCTGAATACAGTGATGATGAGCTACATCTCATCAGTGCATCTTAATAACTGTGGGCGGGCCTTTACTGGATTTGTCTACATAATTTAATAATTTTTCATGTGACATGAAGATATTTATTTGAATGGACCTGCTTCCTTGTGTGCACCTGATTTTAGAAATTCTTTCACTTACTCAAAAAAATGTAAATGGAATGATGAAGAACAAGTACTTTTTCCAAAACAGCTTTACAAAACACAGTATAACAAACCATTCCAGTGAGTGAGCTAAAGGTGACTTGGAAGGAGTTTATTAGATTTTAGATTTTTAATTGTGTATAAATAATGTTTTAACCAATAACATTAAAATAATTTGTTCATACTAAGACCACTGAGGCACGCAGGTGATCAAGTGATATGAGGTTTATGAGATGGGCAAAACTTACAAGATCATACCATATAATGCAAATAACAACTCAAACTTAAACCAAAAAGTAACATTGTAATGTCTTTAAAGCAGCTACTGAAACAGCATGCTAGTTAGCAGGTTAACATTACAACATTAGGCAAATTCATGGATATCTAATATTCGGGTACACAAAATGAAGTGGGGGACAAAAGAACGAAAAAGCAAACTAATAACATTAATGGAACTAGATTTATAAAGAAAGCATAGTAAATAAAATCAGGTTAAGCAGGCAAGTATTGTATACTTCCTTGAAGCAAGAATGTGTTACACACACACGCAATACATTTTTAAAAAAAAAATGTTGTGCAAAGGCATAGGCTATGTCCAGAGGGCTGATATTTTTGTTCAAGCAAGAAAGCATTGGAGCATTTAAGGAAGTGAACACTTTAATGGAAGGTTCCAGAATTGCACTTTTTAGAAATGTCCGATTCCTCTGCTGCACATTTCTGTGTTCAACAATTTCTCCTTTGGAAGTGTGCAGACTTATACAAAACAGAGCATTTTTTACAGCATTTATAAAATTTAGGTTATTATTATTTTCTACATCTCATTTTAACAAGTTGAATACATTAAGAGTAATATATCAAATACTGTAACAAAAAGTTTATTAGTTAATACACTACCTATCCAAAAAAAAAAAAATTCATATTATCAAATTAGCAAATGCATATCAGTTCGATAAGCTTCTGCAATGTCACAACATTTTATTCCTGTCCAGAGTTGCATTAAAATTTTTCGCCAGGACCTTGTATTGATGATGGGAGAGTCAGGACCGCTGCGCCGCAAAGTCTTCTCCAGAACATCCCAAATATTCTCATTGGGGTAAAGGTCTGACTCTGGACTCTGTGGTGGCCAATCCATGGGTGAAAACGATGTTGCATGCTCACTGAACCACTCTTTCACAATTTGAGCCCGATGAATCCTGGCATTGTCATCTTGGAATATATCAATCATGTGCCATCAGGGAAGAAAAAATGAATTGATGGAATAACCTGGTCATTCAGTATATTCAGGAAGTCAGCTGACCTCATTCTTTGTGGAATAACCTGGTCATCCATGTAGTAATTATCCAATGGGATTATCTTAAATATGTGCTTAGTTAAATCCAGGTGGTGATTTTTTTTTTTTTTTTTGGACGGGCAGTGTACATTAGGTATCATGAATTGAATGGACAGCGACTCATTTACTGACAAGTACTGAATGTGATATTTCAAGTGGACAGCCAGGTTTAATGTCATTTTTTATACATTATAGGACTTTCAGAAAACCACCAGATTGGACTCCAGACCCATGCTGCTAAGTTTCTAAATGAAGTTGTCATTGTACAGCTGTCAATCACCTAAAGGTGGATTTTTTCCAGTTGATTGAGATTCACAAAGAACTCTGCTTCAGTGTTGCTTTAACACTCTGCAAAATTGAGACAATATGTACTCTGAGCAGTTGATTTATCTCTGGGGATTTTGCTGTGGGGAAAGTACCTGTCATGGAAAGCTGACTCTCCAGAGTTGTATCACTGCTTGCCATTTACTGGATATTTTCTTCATTGCACCAGATCTGTTGTGTACTGCATGCTCTGACAGTGACAACATGTTGACCTAAAATCAGAATCATGTTCCTGTTAATGTGGATTTCAGCAAGATTCCCAAGAAATCAATAAATTGCCACCAAAGGTGTCAGGTTTTTAAAGACAGATAAAAAAAAAAAACTGCCCATTGTTTATAGACATCTGAATATAAGGTATTTTCAGCCCTCAAATAACTATACATACAATCAATTAATATCAGAAGTTAGAAGTCAGAAAGAGCATTTTATTGCCCGAGTATGCTTGTGCATACAAGGAATGATTGTTTTAATTTGTTTTAATGTCACAAGCTTAAAGTACACAGAGATAAAACAACACAGAGAGAGTAAAAAATAAGATGAGAATAATAATACACGTGTATAAATAAATAAATAAAAAAATAGAAAAGTAAATTGAAAAATGAAATATTTATATATTATATAATAATATTCATATGGTTTTTTTAATATATACACAGTATAATATACAGTATGGTCAGAATATGAACTCACCTAATAATACATGCATGCACAGTATATGTCAAGTTAATTTGTATCTCACAATTATCCTGACTTCCTCGCTTGAAAGAAGAAGAGCGTGCGGA
Source organism: Cyprinus carpio (assembly GCF_018340385.1). NCBI lineage: Eukaryota > Metazoa > Chordata > Actinopteri > Cypriniformes > Cyprinidae > Cyprinus > Cyprinus carpio. The sequence continues at coordinate 24,152,656 of NC_056608.1, forward strand.
CGGATATAACACTACACCTTGATCTAACAGGCAAAAAATGTCTCTCACATCAGTAGTTTAACACTTTAGGGACCAAAATGTTTTTTTTGGTTTTTTTAAATACTAGAAAAACTAAAACTAGAAAACAAAAATAGGTCTTAATAAGTTTTTATGTTAATTGGTATCAAAATATATGTAATTACGTTGATATGTAATTGCATAAATTAATTTCAGGTTTAAATACATGCAGGTATTTTTTTGAATATAAGTACAATGTAAGAACATGTCCACAATAAGTGCGTTATGAATTATGAATTTAAATGTAAGTACATAGTAGTTAAGGCCAACAAAATAAAGTGGGACTAAAAATTGTAATCATTTTGGTATTTGAAGAATGACTTGACCTCACACATCTTAGCAGAATTTTTTTTTTTTTTTTAAATTTTTTATTATTTTTTTAAAGAATGGTAGTGCCATTTATACAATGAAACATGTGCAACCTATTCAGGAATATCCCAGCTGTTTCTTTATTCTTTTCACTTTCTATAAGCATGTTTTCTTGGGAATATGTTTTAATTAAAAATTGAATTTAAATGCTTTTTTCCCCTGTCTAATCACCTCAAGTTTGTGTCACTTTCCATCCTGTTCGATTCTAATTACACACAACATTTTGACAACTTCAGTAACTGATGTCTTCATCTTATTAATGAACCAGATTATCTGATAATCATTCATAGAGTTATGTGAACATTTGCCTACAGAATGCTTTAGGCTGCTGTATGACACTTTTTTTTATGACACATATGACACTTTTTTTATGACACTTTTTTGTCATTTCTACGAAGAATCGAAGATTACATAAATTCCATCTGTTTTTTGTCTATTTCTGTCGCTTGGTAAATACACAATATAAAAGCACAACACAGATTATTTTTTATATTTTAAGATTACACTTTTAGGGTATGAGCCAAAACATGCCGTTTTTTGGTGTGTGTCCCTTTAAATGCAAATGAGCTGGTGCTCCCCTTTTCAGAAAAGGGTGGAGCTTCAAGAGCTCATGCTCTGTCATAAAGGTGTCCTGGCATTTTATCCAAGGGGCAACCTTCCGGTCTCTCTTGTGAAACCAACACGGAAGTGACTATAATTCATCGACTGGCCGGCTCCAAAAGGGAGTCAGTCCTTTGAGCTTCAAAAACGCTCTTCAGAAACCTACAGGTGATGTCACGGACACTACGTCCATGTTTTTATACAGTCTATGATTTTATACCCGTCAGATTGTCCTACCAGGGATTACTGTGCATGTGCACATTAATATTATGTCATTTTTTCTCACGCTAAACAACGATAATTACAGTTTTTGCATTACTGTAAGGGTAGGTTTAGGGTTGGGGTAGGTGTAGATGTTAATAAACCATAATTTGACAGGTAGCATTTTTCATTGTCGATTTGTACCACCTACTGTTTTAATGGGAGGTATCAAAAATCTGACAGGGCAGCACAAATCGACAGAACACCGGCAACAACAAACAATCTCATGCACTGAAAAAATTTGATTCTTTCAAGAGATTAGGGGTTCATTTTCAGTTCTTCACCAAATGATTCGTTCAGATTCATTCACATGATTCATTCAGTGACTATATCTTCATATTACATAAATACGCCGACAGGTGGCAAAAAAGAGTGTCTGTGTTATGTCTTAAGTCAACGAACACATTTACTTTACTTTACAAAAAATGATTTGGCTTTATTAAAATGTGTGCATAATCTACTCATTAAATAAATAAAGTCTAAAGAAGTTGTTCAGATGACCAAAGCACAAGGTTTTCTTGCATAATTAACATTTTAATTGTTTAGTCAGACATTTACACATTCATAAATCGGGGATTAAACGTGGAGTTTTGTTCTTTGCTAAATATGAATATATAAACAAGCGTATGTGCACAGTACCTATAGCTGCGCTTTGCATCCGCTTTCTGCTGATTGAGATTGACATGCTTAATGGCCGACTGACTCGGTACACTCTCATTCATTTCATTGACGAACGAGATGATCTCTCGATCTTGTTCAGACGATTCGTTCACCTAAAAGATTTGTTTAAAAAGAACGATTTGTTCACGAACGTAACATCACTAACAACCACATTCCTATGTACGATCATTCTAGTAGCACGTGAAGGCAGCATCAGTGAAAACAGGCAGAGACAATGGTAGCTTTAGCAACATTAGCCTTATAGACCACGCTTACTTTTACTGGAACCATAAGAAATTGTCCAACAAAGTTTTAGCAGTTTTCATTTTCATATTTACATAAGATACTGATTATTTCCCTTGCATACATCAGCATTCAAAAAGAAATGAACAGAATGTAGATGAGTTAAAGCATTTAGTATTATGAACAAGCAAGCAATAATATTAAAAACATTTACAGGTTACAATTAATTTTAGCATATACTAATACATTTTTTAATCAGTGTCTTATGAACAATCGTGAAATAAAAAGAAACAATAGAATATTTTTGATTAATATTAACCTAAATTATGTTAACTGAATTTAATTTATTATTGGCGTGTGCAGCAATGACAGCTAAGTTTTTCCTCCTCATCAACAAACATAAAAAGAAAATCAATAAAACACCTCTGTATTCTGAAACATAACAAGTCTTCATCTCATGAGAAGTAATGTTTAGTCAAACTCGATGGGTTATTAGGTTTTTAAAAACTGCAGAGCAACAGTGGAAAAATTATAAATATGTTTTTCGGAGAACCATAAGATCATATTTCAGACAACGATGCTGCAAAACAGCTTAAAAAAAAAAGTGCAGTTGTCAATCACCGAAAGTGGTTTAAAGTTAAGTTTGGAACAAGCTGATCAAGATTCCCCAAGACCATGACCATGACTGCATGAACAGTGTTAGTAATTTCATTTTCCATTATACAATACAATACAATACAATTTTATTTATATAGCACAATTTACAAAAACAACTGGAGTTGTCCAAAGTGCTTTACAACACTATACCAACAATAGTCAAAATAAAACAGTTGTAAAACAAAATAACACATTAAATATACACAGAATATACACAAGCTGTAGAAATGTGTGGCATTCCTGAGAACAAAGTCAATAACAGTTTGTCATGGGATATCGAACACCAACGGAAAATTAAATAGGTCTTTAGAGTGTATTTAAAAACAGACAAGGTTGAGACGGTTCAGATGTGAGGGGGGACTATTCCAAAGTTTTGGGCCGACAACTGAAAATGCACGGTCACCTCTCATTTTTAGCCTTGTCCTAGGAACATGCAACAAGTCAGAATTAGTAGATCTGATCTGAGCGATCGCGACATAGTATGAGGCTGTAACAACTCGGTTAAGTACAGTGGGGGCCAGATTGTGAAGAGATTTAAAAACAAAACAGTAGAAGTTTAAAATCAACTCTGTACTTTACTGGAAGCCAATGAAGTGAGATTAAAAACCGGCGTAATAGTCTCATATTTGCACTTTCCAGTAAGAAGTCGAGGTGCTGCATTCTGGACTAACTGCAGACGAGAAACACAGGACTGAGGAACACATATTATTATCATGCAGTGACATGTTTGTTGTTTGCAGTTTAAGCATATTATTACAAGTGAAAAAAAAATCTAATTAAAATCATGCTTTTCCAGGTACTTTGCTGTGGCTTTAGTATATTCAAACAGAGGTTCACATTGCTCATATGAACATACGCAAATATATATCTCATTCAATTACAATCTAAACCGAGTAATAGGCAACAACAATTTTGGTTATATATGAAATGGATGAACCCAACACCATCTTATAAGAAAGAACCTACAACATTCTTCAAAGCCATAAAATTTATTCAGAAATACCCTAGGCATTTTTTTTTTCATTCTCTAACTGAAATGTCTACAGCTAAATATGCAAATTTTTTTTTTTTTTTTTTGTAAGTCTATGTCATTTTAAAGCCTGGAGGGCCTCCAGGCAATTCCAAGCTATTCCTGAAGGACCACAGCTCTGCACAGTTTAGCTCCTAATCAGTCACACACCCTGATACAGCTAATCAAGGTCTTCAGGATTACTAGAAACTTCCAAGCAGGTGTGATTTGGAGCTGGTTGGAGCTTAACTCCTTCCTTGTCCAAATACCCACATTTGCAGTTTTTACACTTGATCACTTGACTAGTTCTAAGACGTATTTCCTTTTATTTTGTTTGTTTGTTTTTGGTGAAATATTTTTTTTTTTTTTTTTTTTTTTGGTGAACTTTTTTTTTTTTTTTTTTTTTTTAAAAAACCCTCTAATATTAAGTGATAAAAAGCAGTTGAAAAATTATGTACAAAATAAATATAGGCTACTCACCTTTGCTCCAATAAAACGTGTAGCACTTTGTTTTACTACCAAATTATATGTATATCTAATTATTATTAATATTTAACTTACATCGGAAAGGTTTCCGTGACCTCTCGCGATCTTGGCAAAAAGTCGAGATTTATTTCCACAACATGATGCATGATGGGATACACTAAGCCTTGAATACCGCTCCAGCACAGTGTGGATTTAGTGTGCATTAAGGGAAACTGCGCTTGGACGTTTTTTAAGATCTGGACAGTCTTGCGCACTTACTTCCTGTTGCACTCACACACACTCAAGTTGTGGAGAGTGTTGGTGTGGACGATTTGGCCAAGGCATCCCTCCAGGAACTGAGTTTGAGACCACTGGTTTAAAATATTACATCCTGTTTGATCAGATGACCAAAAACAATCTAGATTCAAGGAGGGTTAAAACAAGTTTTGTGTGAAGAAGCTGCAGACAGTGGCGCAGCGCAAATCCGTGAATGAATGTTCCGAAGTGAAAGTAAACTTGAAACGGATTTCCCCTGCTCAAGGAGTAGGGAGCAATGAACACTGTGTAGGGATCATATCAATCGGAACACAGTTCATGCACGTAGTGGGGCGGGGACCGGGATTGGGAACCGCTGTTTTAAAGTAAATTAAATAAGTAAATAGTTTTTGGTGCTTGTAAAACAAACAACAAAGGCCACACAACATTTATGAAATAAGCAGCCAGTGTGGCATCATTCAATAAGATATGTATGTAAAATGCTACACACTTTTTGTGGTAAAGTACTAAAAGAGGGTCAGGAACAAGTAGCAGCATCAGAGAACCACACAGACAAGAAGACCCCAGATACCTTATAGAAACTTCAGCTTGAGATTTACCTCTGGGCAAAACAACTTCCGCATGACATCGCCTAGCGAAAGGCAACATTACTGGGTGCACTAGGGGGGCCGGTATTCAACAATCGCCCATTCAAGCTTATATGGATCATCTGACTGTCACAGCAACATCAAGGGCAGGATGTCGCTGGCTTAGAGAGACTCTTAGAGAGACAAGGATTAGAGAGACTCTTTACAGGGGCAAGGATGGTCTTTAAACCAGCCAAATCCAGGTCCCTGGCACTTAGGAAGAGAAAATGGAGGACAAATACCGCTTCCGCCTGATAATCCCATCAGTGTCTGTACAGAGTCTGCCTGGTTACAGGAGAGATGTTTCAGGTGACTTGTTTCAGATCTGAGGAAGACAAAGAAGCCACATAGTTTGAGACTAGAGAGACAAAACTAGAGAAATAAAGGTTGGATTTATTTGTTTATATATTTTTTAAAATGTTTATAATTTTCTAAACTTTTTTTTATAAAATTGTTATTTATTTCGACAGTAAGTTTAGAAATGCAGCCATAACAAGTCAATTCAGTAAATAAGTTCAGCAAATTTAAAAGAAAGATAATCATTTTGAAAAAGAGTTATTATATATAATTTCATTTGGGGTCATCCATTTATTATGTCATTGTTTAATAATCTTTATAGATTACATTAAAGGACTCCAAACCGTCATAATGTCCCAGTGTAGTTGCTCCATATTGTTGCACTACTGTACCAGACTGCACATTACTCTCAGCTTGGCATCCAGTGCAGTTCCTCCAGTTTAGCTGTACTGAAACTGAGCAGAGCTGGCACAAACCGTTGAAGTGAATTTTTCAAGATTTTAAGAATCTAACACCATTACTTGAGGGCACACAAAACATTGTTATTGTTTATTGCTCTTTAAAAGACCTAAAATTTGTGTCAGATTAGTGAGATGTCCAAGACATGCACTGTTGGTGGGCCTCCAGGAACAAGTCTAACTATCACTGACTGTCCAACTAAAGTGACCATTGGTATTTCTGGAGAGTCCAGCCAGGTCCTGTCAGTGCAATGGTGGTTATATCTGCACAACCTAAAGAAAGGAAACTCGCTGATGGCTTAAGGTGCACACTGCGATCAGTTACTTACTTAATGTAGAAGTATAATATAGGATTGGAATTGGAATTGGTAAAATGTGCTTGGAAAATATTATCAGGATGTTGACTAATAATTATGCATGCACTGCATACTGAACATTGCAAATTAACTATTGTATCATATTATCATGACCTTTTGCTCAACAACTTGTTATAGCAATTGAATAACACTACACCATAATATAATAGGCCAAAATGTCTCTCACATGTCTACCTCACTGTATACATCCAGAGTGAGGAAAAAGGGCTCAGAAAATCACTCTGGATCCCTCACATCCAAGTTACCCCATCTTTGAACTTTTGCCATCTGACCGGCGCTTCAGAGCCACAAATACCAGGACAGCCAGGCACGAGAACAGTTTCTTGTCATGTGCATCATGTGCATTGTTATACTGGATAAAATATTAAGATGGTGATGCACTTATAAAATGAAAAATGTACAGTCTATTCAGAAATATTATTTTAAGTCTCCAACTGAAATGTTTCAAGCCGAACACTTTTTCTTAGGAATATTGTTTAAACTGAACATTAATTTCAATGTCTTTTTTTCCTGTCTAACTGTAGCACGTGCATCTAACAAGATGGAACGTTTTAGAGTGACACAAATCAATTATGCAAATCAGCTGGATATCAATCACTGATTCAAAAGATTAAAGATGGTCTGATGAAATACTTCCTTGATTCATTTTTTAAACAAGTTACAGAACTGAAAGGAATTGTAGAACAGGAATGACACATTTAATCATTTTGCATGATTTAAATAAACACGAATCTGATTTTCTTTTGCTATTGCAAATGATCAGTTTGTTGAATCATTTATTTTTGGTGCTCGTAAATAAACAAACAAATGCAACATAACAGCTATTACTTAAGGACATATTAACAAACCCACAACCAGTGTGGCATCAGAACCACATTCATTAAAATGGAACAGGACAATATGCATGAAATGCTACGTTTTAGTGAAAATATACTAGAAGAGGTGGGGGTCAGGACACTCATCAGAGGAATAATAATAGCATCAGAGAAGCACACAGACAAGAAGCCTCAGACACCTTCACTTGATCTGGGGACCCACTTATCTGTGAAAAGGAAATATAATGCAATGAATGTAATGTATTGACAGCAGAAATCATTATAAACCTTTAATTGGTGGCTAAAATAACTGAAATATTCACCTGTATTGCCTTCAGACAACATCAGAGGACCCATGGATATGGAAGCACTGTCATAGAAGTCCAGAGACCTGCGCTCCCTCCGCTGGTGTCCAGAGTTACAGTCCTAAAAGAGAAAAGAGAAAATCCTGCTGTGTGAGTCCCTGATAAATATCACTGAACAAACATGATAGAAAGAAGTGCACAAATTCTTCAGAAAAGCTTAGCCAAAACAAATCTTTTAGCAGCCTTGAACATTAAACATCCACACCAACCTTATTACCAAGGGTTTATAAATGGCAGATTTGTAAACCTTCACATTTTACTACATTGTTATTCAACACACTGAAAAATTATTTCACAACTACAGTACTAAAGCTACTTTCTATAATGTAACATTACTGTTATATAAAAGAGATATTAAAATCTCACCGTTGAGCAGCGATTGCTTGACAGAAGGCACAGGTGAGCAGCACAGTGCAGGTAAAGCTTAGTGGAGTTTGCAGTGAAGATGAACATCCTGAAGGAGAAACGGCTGGATGTCGAGACGCCGTTCTGCAGCAGCTCCACTGTGTCGTCATTTGGATTGGGACACCTGAAAATAGCAATTATGTTTTTTTTTTTATTATTATTTGAATCATTCAATACAAAAATGCATTGCATTTACCAAAATATTGAATTTTTGCATTAGTTCTAAAAGACAAAGTAAAATCTCATGCAATCCTAAAAGTGATATATATTGAATTATTAATCTGTGCGCAAATGAAAATGTTTTCAAAATGTTATAGTGAGTTAAGACAAAAAGCACAGCTTTACTCTGTGACGATGAGATCCCAGCGGAGACTGTAATCAGGATCATTCACAGGTGTAGCCCAACCACATGTCCATAACTGAGGCAAACTGACGGCTGTCAACCCCCTCGACACGAACTTCCACATTCATCTTCTGGTCGAGCTCTGCATCCACTCTACCAGTGAAGGGCCGAGTAAACTCATCATCCTCATATGGAGTCATCCGCACCTGATATCTGCCTTCACCAGCGGGGGAGGGTCTTGTGCACAATGCTGTTGAAATGTTCAAGATGTATCATTTTAATACTGCATATTTTTATACTGCATAACTACTGTTGATTAAATGATTCAAACCTCCCAGTGGCTTGATTCCACATTCATTGAAAGTGTTTGTGTTTGAGGATAAACACAGCTGAAAGAAAGCTTGAGGATTTTTCTCTCTGCTGATGAGACCTTCTGACCTCGGTGTCCCCAGAATAAAGTTACTGTAGATGAAGTGGGTGCCGTTGGCCTGTGGACCACAGATATATTATTTGAACATGTCAATCATTATATTTTACTCAATAAAGGAAAAGTTCATAAATTTTCATGTCAGTACAAAAAATTAATAGTGTTACTCTGTAACAAGAGCTCTCAGTTTTTGTCAGCAAAAGCTGCATCTTTTGACAGCTCCAGAGCATTTCTTAACACTATAGGTTGTTTTTCTGAATTTTTTTGTAGACATTCAGATCGATCCCAAAACATTGTGATGTTTCCGTATACCTTTGTGGCAAAAGTTAATGCCATAACCCTTTTAATCTGTTTCTTTTTTGTCAAGGAGCAGATACCTTTTTTTAAATATGCCCTTATACTGCATAAACCTGCAAGTTTCCCTTCTTTGTACAAATAGAATAGCTTTCTGAATTAGTCTCTTGTGAACATAATATTGAAATTTGTCAAAAGCTCTTTATATGATAGAGATTTGCTTTATTCTTTTCTAACAAGGTTGAGATCATATGGATTTTGTTAGCATATATGTATACATCCTACCACAAGATTTGTGCCACAGATGTGTTCATCGTTATCAAAATTGGAATTCCACTCTGCCATTCCGGACCGTTCCTTTGCAGCTGGGATCATTGAGGTGTAGATGTCAGCTGGAAAACCAGCCTCAAAGAGCTGACAGCGAGACACAGACATGGAGCCAGAGCTGCTTTCACAGGTTTCTGAGAAATCTGGAAAAGAAAACATCCAGAAACATTGTCAGAAGTATTAATGATAGCTAGTAAATACAGAAAATCCTATATATTATTTATTTTATTATTATTGTAGAATGAGTTTTACCTAAAGAATCTGGTCTGGTCTGGTTCTCATTACACAAACAGCCATAGACGCTGTTTTTTTCTCTCCACACCATTCATCCTCCGTGCAGTTGAGCTCAGCACAAGGGTCTGAAAGTGAGAACCAAAGAAACAAATGAAATGAAATAAAAAAACAAAAAAAAATAAACTGTGTTTTGGTGTAACTCATGTGTATAAATAAATGGCAAACACATCTGTCAATGTGTCTTATGTGATTCTTACTAATCTTTTATTAATTTAGTACGCCCTAGTGTCATAAATTGTACTGTATACTGCTAACTTTACCGGTGGTTGATGTCTCATTAAGGCGTCCAATATCTGATTTAAAAAAATAATATAAAACAAAAACATTCCTATTAAAGGCACTCATTTTAGTTAATGACCAAATTGTATGTGGTTAAATATATATATACCTGCACAGTAAACTGTACAAAATGGTGTCTTGACAAACTCATAAACATAGTAATTTCCAGGACAGGCTTTGACTCGTATAGGGTGGGATTTGTATTCACAGTTGGCACTCCATGACATACAGACCTGACGGGTGACCACTCCATCTTCCGGCTGTGGATGAGGGCTGTTGAGCCACAGTGGCTCATAAGTGCCACACATGCCTTGATTAACACATGAATCTGGCATCTGAGCATTTTGCCCCATTGAAGAACAGTCTGTACCAGCCATTCCACTCCACATTATAATCACACATGCCATAGGAGGAATAGCTACTATCGTAAGGGTTATTTGTGGCTCTCCAAGGCTCATCCAGACTGGTGTAGTTGTAGCAGGGATCAATGCTTGGGGCGGTGAATAATACTATTATGAAAAAAGAAGAGAGAGAGCATTACATACTGCAGACTAAATGGACTTACATATATGAAAACCTCAAGGTAAGTATATCAGATATAAAAATAAATGAATGTACCTGCACAATATACAGGAGCTGGGATCGAAATTGTTGGTCTGTTAAATTTGTAGACATAATAATCTCCAGGGCAAGCTTTGACTTGGATTGGTTCAGATCTGTAGTAACTGCACTGAGCATGGTGAGAGCCGTAAATTTCACGAGTAACAACTCCATCTTCTATATGAGGATGAGAGCCACCAAGATACAGAGAACTAAAACCTCCACATGACATGTAGGATATACACCATTCAGGCATCTGAGCACTAGATCCATTAATGAAGAGTCGATACCAGCCATCCCATTCAACACGAGTGTCATCAAGTCCATTTATATAGCCATACAAATACCAGTAACTGAATGTGCTTCTCCAGTGGTTGTCGAGTGTGTTGTAGTTATTGCACGGTTCATAATCTGTGTTAGTGAGATCAAAACAAACCAGTAATATTTAAATGATGAACTTCACAAGAGCAAATCTGAAATGGTCATGCACAGCAACAATCATGAGATTGAGATTCTAAAAGCACATGCTGAAAGTACATGCATAAAAAATATACCCATTTCTTTGGATTGTGATTACCTTTAAAAACCCTCATATATTCATTCATATATTTTCTATTATAACTTACTTAAGGTGATGTTGGATCCAGTGATATTATCTGAACTTACATAGGAAACCACCTGTGAAATGTTGTTGACGTCTTTAAAAAAAAAAGGGGGGAAATTAAGACATGACTGAAATCATCTCCAAATTGTGTAAGACTTTTTTAAAAGTGGGAAAAGCACTGTACCTGTGCAGTATCCTGAACACCAGAATTGTGGATTCACAAGTTCATAAACATAGTAATTGTTTGGACACGCTTTCACTCTGATGGGTTTTGATTTGTAATAACAGCAGCTGCTCCAATAAGACCCTGCACAGACCTCTCTAGTCACCACTCCATCCTCTATCTGAGGATGAGGGACCATTGAGCCACAGATTATAGTATGTGTTACAGCTGAATGAACTAATACAGGTCTCTGACATCTGGATGTTCATTCCATAGTAGAAAAGCCGGTACCAGCCATTCCAGGAGAAACGTTCATCACAAATCCAGTCTCCACTTTCATTGTTGGCTCTCCAGGGACGATCCAGATACTGATAGTTGTAGCAGGGATCACTGCTGATGCTGCTGAAAGACACTGTCATGGGACCAGTGTATATATTTATTAAAAAGACTATGGCTATTTTAAAATAATAATAATAATAAAAAATAATGATGGTGTGTTGTGAAATGCCTTCAAACACCTTTTGTGTAATTGATAACAACAAACACATATGATGTTATTACAGTTGAATTAAAGCTAAATTAAACACTTTTTCCTACCAAATTTAAGTCACGTTTAAGGGCCAAAAATAACTCATTCAGGTTTAAAAAAGTTCTTTCAGAATATTCACTGCTCTTGTTTGTTTGTTTGTTTGTTTGTTTGTTTTTTGTTTGTTGTTTGTTTGAGGAGCCCAACATAAGAACTTCTGAGAACTCAACATAAAGTCATTTTTTGAAGATTAGCTGTAATAGTCTAACACAGACCTGATTAATTTGTCTGATCAACCATTGTACTGATTCTGTTTTAAATAGACATTACATTTTGTTAAATAAATTGAATAACATTAAGTGGAGCATAACTGTAAATATATAATTCACAAAACATCTTTTATAAACAGATCTTAGAACTGCACCTGCACAGTATGTTGGTCTGTAGATCGACACATCTGGCTTGATAAGTTTATAGACGTAATAATCTCCTGGACAGGCTTTGACTTGGATGGATGTGGATGTGTTGAAGCCCCACTGGTACCCATTCGTTCCCACAACTTCACGGGTCACCACTGCATCCTCAAGTGTTGGATGAGAACCGTTGAGATACAGTCCAGTGTAACCACCACATCTCATATAACTCGCACACCACTCAGACATCTGGGCACTTTCTCCATTCAGATACAGCCGATACCAGCCACTCCATTCAACAAGGGTGTCATCATATCCAGTGTCCAGATATTGCCGTATGTCTCTCCAATAGTCATTGAGAGTGTTGTAATTATAGCATGGATCAGAGCTGGAATTTGCAAGTTCTATTAGAATAGAGTGAAGACAATCACATAAACAAATTTTCTCTTTTTCTACAGGCCATTGCACTCTGAGTCTGAAATTTTCGCTCATTGAAAAATAAATATGACCTCACGTTGTGTCAATCACATTTACACACTGTCTCTGAAACATTCGTCCGTCATTAAAAATTCAGATCAGGTTCGATTTTCTGCGTTTTCGCATCCGTTGCATGTAGTTTGATAGGAAAGGATGGTGAATACGAAAAAAAGTTTGATAGGAAAGGATGGTGAATACATTAACTAAGAGAAACCAACCGAACGTAATAAAAAGAAAGGATGGTTGGTCGGTTGTCAAATGTTGGTGGTTTAGGCAAACTGCATCTAGTATATCTTTACATCTCTATGCATTTAAACTTTCAAAATAGCATTACACCATAAACAATTTTGTGTGTAAGCTGTGTTGGGAAATTTTTATGTGTAACAAAACTAAGTTAAATGTTAAGTAACATTATGGAACATTATGGAATATAACATTTTCTTTTGCAAAAGTGCTTAAAAGTTGCTTTGATTCAAAGCTGTATATAAAAGTCATAAAATCTGTGAATAGATGTGCATTTTGTTGTTCTTAATTAGGGGACAAAATGCAACACAGATTGGATTGAATGGCACAGACACAACTGATTAAAAAAAAGAATAATAATAAAGATTAAATAAATAAAAACGGAAAAACAACAAGCTTAATTGAAGCAACAATTTTTACATGAATAAAATGGAAAACATGGGATTAAACAGGAATCAAGTGAAAGATTGTAATTCATTATAAAGTCGACTATAAATTGAAAAATGTTTGTACCTGTATGTGGAATGATGATTGCACAATTGATTATTTCACCTGTTAATTAAAATTCAAGCATAACAACTTAATTTTAGAGCATCTTGTTAGGACACATTTAAGTGCCATTCTAATACGAGACATATTTGGTCACAGTTATACATGACATGCAAAACACTAACCATTAACCAGCAACACAAACAGTGAGATCAGAAACCTCATTGTGACAAACTGATCTGTAACAACATTATCAAGATCATTATACACATGCGAAAGGCATAAAAGTAGTCATAATTTTTTTTCCCTATAGCGTTAGTGTATATGACCTGGCAGTAATTTCTGTGTGAATAATAATATTTGCTTCCTAAAATACTGACGTTTGTTGTGCACTATGCAATACCAAGCCATGATAATCAAAACAATTTGCTAAAATATAATATTCATGGCTGTTTAGGTGCATCAGATGCATATGAATAAAATGCAATTGGAGCCCAATGTGATGAAATGAAGAGGAATAACTTTACCTGAGGTCAAATGCTGCTGCAGATCAAACTCAGGGAGATTCTCTCTTCAGCAGCTGAACACAGTGATGATGAACTGTACAGTAGATCTCGTGATCTTATCAGTGCCTTTATTAATAATGGTGGGTGGATCATTACGGGAACCAGGAGTTATCTTTAAACAATACCCTGAAGAAGTGTTACATTTCTTTTTATTTTGTGAGAGATTGTATCGATGCTTGCCATTAAATCATTTGACTTCATTGTGCACTGCCTGCTCTGATATTACAGTCAAAACAATAGTTAATGCATGTTGACCTGGAATCAGATCCTGTTCCTGTTTATCTGGATCAGTAAGATTCCCAGCAACAAGATATAAACAACGCAGTAGTTAAAATGCCCATGAGAAGGTCGCAACACTTTGAAAATTTAAAGGAAAATTGAAAATTTCAAGGTGACCATCAGACAATGAAATGCTTTGTTAATTACAGTCAGCAGAGTTGCACGCAAAACGGTTGAGAGGAAAAGATGCATGACTGCAAAAACAACTCAAGAATGAAGGCAAAGAATTAAGTGTGAATCCACCAGGAAGTCTTTTGTCTCCACTCCCACCATTTTCCAGAACTGCAGCCTACCTGGAGTCTCCATGAAGGACAAGTGTCAGGTAATAATTATACACATCTGAATATAAGGCATTTTCAGCCCTCATCAACAACTACATATCACCTATAAATTATTATATACAATCATAATAGTAATTATTACGATTGATGTGCAACTGCGTAAGAGGACTGGTTTGACATGAACATACTGACGTTTCAGATATAATTATTTATAATAGTGATTGTTATTATTGATGTTGATGTGCGTATGAGTAATGGTTTTAGTAAGCTGCAGGAATATTGTATGATTGAGTGCTTGTCTGACACCTGCCCAACCTTTCAATATCAGTATCAATATCAATTCTTTTCACCTTCTTAAATTAAAACTCAAGAAAAAAAAAAAAAACCAGGAATGATTTTGGTTATTTGAGGAATGACTAAACCTCAGCACCTCTTACCTCATAATAAAGAACTATTCAAACACTGCAGCAACATTCTTCAAATTGTTTAGAACCTAAAATAGAATCACACTTCTCATGCATTTAACAGTACCAGCTTTAGCGAAAACCAGCTAAACAACTGCAGTAAATTACCAGTAAGTCCCTTTCTTACTATTACTAAAAGCAATAATTGATTATAAATAAAGAGTATGAAGCTACCCTGTCTAGTCATCAAAATTAATAACCTTTTTGGTAATTCTCAATGCATTATGTTCATTTAATATGCTTTGATCTGCTATATAAAATATTACACTCACATTTTTAAGCATAGCGCTTAACTAATAAAATGAAAAAAGTGCAGTCTATTCAGAAATGTTCCAGGTTTCTCTTCAAATTTTTTCTCAAATTCTCTAATTAAAATGGTTTTCTCTGATATAATATCTAAAGTTATTTAAATATTAGGTTATTATTAAAGTTTTTTTTTTGACCTGTCTAAAACTAACCTCTAGCTTGTGTCACTTTCCATCCTGATTTATCCAATTACACAAATCAGCTTAATGTCATCAATTCAAAAGACGGTTAAAATCTTTGTTATTGCAGAATTACCTCTAAAGTAAAATAAGATTAATGTAATACATAGAACAGGCCATTTTTTATTTTTTTTATTTATTTTTTTTGGTGAGTGCACAAATTTTCCATCAGAGGGAAACCAAAACAGGTATTTTATCAACCTTTCACACTGACATTGAAGCATTTGTTTCAAGATATAACAATAAATTTAAAGCTACACTATGTAATTATTTTTGTTTGTTTGAAAGTAACAAATTTCAAATAATAAGCGAGCATGTCATAAATCCATCTTGTAACCATGTCTTTCCTTTACCCTTCACTTTGCCAAGCTTATAATCATTTATATTGTAGAGTTGTCAATATCTATTTTGCAGAAAAAATACATGTACTAGGAAAAAAATAGAGTAGGATTTACTTGGAACAAAAAGAAAACAAATTAGGAAATTAAATTAAAAGTAAAGGCTACACACAATTCTTGGTGGCTTTAATTACACAATTTACTATTTTAAGAAAATTATACAGTACTCACACTTTGTAAAAGATTTTTAAGTAACGCTAATAAAAAAAAAACTATAGTTTTAATGCTAGTATCTTTAAATTGCTGGGTAAAATATTGTTTATCATTTCTACTATTAATTTGTTGAGCATTATTACTCAGTGGGTTAAATAAAAATATCTTAACATAATCCAATTACACTGACATTTTGCATAAGAAAAAACAATCTTCTGTTCTGCAAAAGAAGCCAATACACATACAGTACGGGAAACTTAATTGGTATTGTATAGGTTGTACAGTGAATATTGTCACACCCCTGGACTTATTATGTGTGTTTTTGCCCCTGTGATCCAGTTTCTGTCTCCCGTGGTTTGTTAATTTAATTCCAGGTGTGTCTAGTTTCTTTCCCATGTGTTCAATGTCCCCATTAATTTAGTAATTCCATGCACCTGTCTGTCCCTCGTTAGCCTGTTTTTATAACCCATGTCCTTTCAGTTTAGTTTTGGTGGGTCTGTAAGTCAGTATGTGTGTCTTCCTCCTGTGTTGGATTAATAAAGACTCTTGATTATTCTCGACTCTGTGTTCCTTCCGGCACAGTAAGCGTGACAAATATAAACTCAGTTTATCCTGAAGAATCTGTGTCACTCTAATGATGAGTCCTCAGTCTTTAAATAAAACCTGATGTCTCTTTTTTTTTTTTTTGTCACTCTAATGATTTTTTTTTTTTTTTTTTCCTCCCTGCTTGTTGTCTATTTTTTTTTTTTTTGTAATTACTTAGATATTTAAGCACATTTAACAAAGTTAAGCAAAGCATAATTATCTCACAGATCTAGCACACATATTGACATTTAATGTCTGCAGACTGCCTATATTAAATATATGAAAATTATGTGCATTTAAACATTTTGTTTGTAATAATGTGCCAAACAATGTCATCTAAATGTGCCTCTTTTGCCATTTTGAAATATCAAAACAAAGACAGCTTGATTATAAGCAACGTGTTTCTGAATCTCAGCTTAAACCCCCCAAATTGCAGTGTAAAATTGATGTAATCTCCGTAATTTGCAATCAGGCAATGTTATAAATAATGTCTGATTCTTGTATCATTATGCTTGCAGCTTTTGAGAACATTCTTATGAAAAAAACAATGACTTAACGTTACATATGAAGCCAAACTAACACAAACTCACAATTGGTTCTGTCAGAATTCAAAAGTAGGCTATTTACATTCCCAATAATGCTAAATTCCAAGTAAAGCAGGCCTATGTACATTTCTTTTAATAACTGTTACTATCTAAATTACAACAACGTTGTGGATTTATTAGCGCGCAGCATTTAATGGTGCAGAAAAATAACCCAAAATTACAAAATGGTTTTTCATGTTAAACACCTTCGAGAGAAATATGTAGGCTTATTTACACCTGGGAGAGATAATATAATAATTGCGTGTTTACTGTTTAAATAACAATGTATCCAATGTCACAATGCAGAGTAGTAGGCCTAAAGAAACAGTAATGGATGGTGCCATGTGCTAGTCTGAGGACACAGTCCATTGTTTTCAATGTTGGTCACGCCTTCACAGTATGCTTAAGGCACTCGATTTTTAAAGAGTAATCTTTGAGCAAATATTTACTTAACACAACCGGAAAATACCATGCTAGCATCCTGGTCAAGAACAAACGATGCCTATTATGGCTAAGCCTTGCGTCATGTATATTCATGACGTAACGGGCAGATCGCTCAACGATTGGCTAACGGCTGAAATGGAAGCCAGTTGCTCTGACGAATCAACGAATCTCAAATATTAATACATTAGCGATTGCATGCGCAAGGCAAGTTAACGTCAAACATCAGTGCAGAGTAATTAATATTCATGAGGTAAGCCTTTGCCGTAGTAGGATTGGTTATTTGGCGTCGTGTTCACCTGCGCCACAGGTGCGAGTGAAATGGGTAATTCAGACTCCAAACTGCACTTCAGAAAAGCGGTGATACAACTTACAACCAAAACACAGGTCAGGTATAATTTTTTGACACATGTGACTTTTGTGTAGGGTTAAACATGTTCCAAAGCGCTGTTAAAGTGTAACAGATGGAGTACTGTCGCCTGGTGTATTTTTCTTAGATAAAAAAATAAACTTTATACACTCGTTTGGACAGTTAAACTTTTTCTATAAAATTGCATTTTAGGTTTTAGTCATCATTTAATGTCAAAGCATTCAGATCTATGCAAAAAAAAAAAAAAAAAAAAAAAAAAAAAACTAGAGAGAATCAAAAACTTCATGACAGCTGTGTGCAGTCATGCTGTTTGTGTTTTGATTAGTCCAGTCTGCTTTTCTAGTTTCTTTGCTTACTGTTTTACAAGGGATGCTAATTTAAGTTTTAATTCTCAATAATCGCCATAATTGTGTAAACACACCCTTTCCTGTAATAAAGAAGGGTAAAAATAAGGAAAAATATTGTATGTTGTATTTTATTAGAAAATTAGGCATTTACGGGGCATTAACATGTTTTACAGTTTTACAAATTCTGTGAATTAGATGACAAGATGCACTTAATGTAATGAAAAGAAGATACAGGGGAAGATGTCTATGGACTGAAGATGTCACTATCTCTTCTCAGTGCATTTATTGTGAAATGTTATGCTTTTTTAAATTTTGAATAATGGACCCTTGTGTGGTTTTGCAGCCCGTCGAGGCCTCTGAGGATGTGTTTTGGGACCAGTTCTGGACTGACGTCAACTTGAGTTTGTTAGGATATTTTCACTCTGGTTCCTGCTGCTGAGATCCGCGCTGTGTGAGAGAGGAGTCTCCGTCCAATCTGGCAACCCTCTGTTACAGGTACACTCTGTGTCCCATGATAAAGAGCAATAATGAGAAAAAAAAGTGTGGTTATGTGATCTCAACATGGTGGCCACAATGAGAGGAGGCCACTGATATAGTAAAATAAAATGTTTTGTAGATGTGAACATATATGTATTTAGGCCTGTTTTGACACAGCTGAGATGCGTTTGTAGATGTGAACATATATGTATATTAGTATAACATTCTCATGTTTTTTTTGTTTTTTTTTAACACATCTATGTGTTAGTTAGATTCATTTCAAATACATTTTGTAAAATATATGCAGGCTCTTTCCCATATCTCACACATACTTTTGGGACTGAATTTTGGTGCTTAACATGAATATGCATGAATATTGACTGCAGTATGAAAAATCGTTTCATCTAAAAGTGAAAGTTTATGCACATAAAATGAATATTTTTGTTTGCAAATATTCCAGAGTAATATTTATGTTGTTTTGATGTTGTTATCATAAAAAAAAAAATCCCCCCCAAAAAAAGACTTTTTGAGCAGTCTTGAGTAATAAGTTCAAAGGAATGTAACTAAATCAATTGCTTTGTCTAAAGTGGTAATCATTTCTTAAGCTTTAAAACACTGTGTGCTTTTAAAGTGTCTTTGTGTTTTTTTGCAGGCAGTGGAGAGGCTTGTGTTGAACGCTGACTCAGGCTGTGTGTGTGAGAGAGACAGACAGGCCGTGCTGAACTGCACTCGTCTGTTGACTCGGATTCTGCCCTATATCTTCGAGGATCCAGACTGGCGTGGGATTCTTCTGGTCCACCGTGCCAAAAGTGGGCAAGTCTTTGGGGGAGGGGAATTTCAAAATTGCTTTCAGCCCAGTGGGCAAACTTCCCAAATGGTTGAATATGCACTAAAGTAAAACATGCTGTTTGCACTTACTCCCAGAACGTCACCAGCAAACATGAGCAAGCAGGTTTTAAAGAAGATTGAACTTTTGTTTAAAACATGATCTGTGTGTGTGAGAGAGAGTTTTGCCTTCTGCGGTGCCATTTTTACGGTCTCCTGTTACCAGCCTAAACACTGCTCGATTGTGTCTGTCTCAAAGATCGACGGCGTATTAAATATCCTGTGATTAAAGAGATGAAGGGAACAGAATAGATGTATTGATGATGTGATTGTATGCCGTGGGTATGCGTTCAGAAAGCCAATAGCTCCTCAAACACTCGTCAGGAGAGCTCGGAGTCTTGAAGTTTGCTCTGCTTGGAAAAAAAACGTCATGCATTAATTTACTGCTTTTGTGATGAAAAACATAATTTCTTTGTGAAATAACAGATTTAATTGGTGTGTTTGGTTGATGCACAGGATGAAGGCGATGATGGGAGCACGCGGCCGTGGGCGGAGTCTCTCCTCACAGCTATTTCTGATCTGCTTTTCTGTCCAGACTTCACTGTCGAGAGCCACAGCAGGACCAGCGCGGTAACCCTCTCTCTATCTCAAGTCTTCCTAGTCTGGTAGAGGTTTTGACTAATAAAATCAGTTCTATGTTACTTATTCTGGACAAAAACACCTATTAGACAGATAAAAGACCATCGGAATGACATAGAGGTGACCAGCAATAGTTCATGGTTTAAAACATCATCTTGGAGCGGATTTGTCTGAAATATGGGTCAAAACGTCCATTCAACCAAATGGTTGCTCATTCAGACCAAAGGCACAGTTAGTTTCAAATGTTTGCACAGACAACACAAAGAAATATGCAGAAGATGTGTTTAGATATTTACAATTTCCAAACTTTTTGATGTTAAATATGTACTTGAAGTTCCTCTGAGAAGTTAATATTTCAATAATTTTTTGATATATTTTTCATAATTTACAATAAAATTACTAAATGTTTTGTAAGTTTTACTGTTTCATAAGTTGTTTTGATATATATGTATATATATATATAATTTAATTAATACTTAGCTTTTCCTCATTCTTCACAATTTTCCAGGGGTTTGCGAACATTAGTTTGAGAAACCCTAGGCAGGAACACCATTTCTGTCCATCTACAGGTGAATTTAATCCGGTTTAATTTACTTGGACATAAAAATTATGTGTGGTGTTTCATGGATGGCCCTGTGCTATCCAGTCACATCGGGACCAGCTGTGAGTTCATCTGGGAAGCTGGTGGTTGTGATATTTTGCTCAGACTCCGCCTCTCAATCCACAACACCCATGACTCCAACAGGTCAGAGATTCTGTCCCTCTTTACTACCCCCCCCCCCCCCCCCCCCCCCCCCCCCCCCACTTATATCATTCTACTCATTGTACCACTCTGACCTGGAGTACAGCTGGTAGTAGTTTGTCATGTGACCACATTACATTTTTATTACTAACTCTAATCCGATCCCTGATGTGTCCGTGACAAACTGTTTAAGGACCGCACATACCCACCTTGTCAATCATCTTGGAACTTCATGAAATTTAGAGAGCTACTCCTGCGATGGTTCAAGAATTTGGGGGTTCAGATTATGTTAATGTTTTACGAAAGAAGTCTGTTTATGCTCACCAAAGTTGCATTTATTTGATCAAAAATAGTAAAAACAGTGATTTTTGTGAAATACTATTGCAATTTAAAATTATCTGTTTTGTATGTGAATATGTGTTAAAGTGTAATTTATTTCTGTGACATGTGCAGCTGTATTTTCAGCATCATTACTCCGTCTTCAGCTGTCAGCATGATCTTCAGAAAATCATTCTAATCTGAGATTTTGCTTGCCTAAGAAAACATCTCGGATTATTATCGTGTTGATAACAGTTGTGCTGATTTACAATTTTTGTGTAAACCATGGATACTTTGTTTTTTTTTCCATATCTTTGATTAATAGAAATGTTAATTTCTGAAAAAAAGTAATGTCTGCTTATAAATGACTTTGCTCTCATTTGTGAACACCAAGCTAATTTTTGACCCATTTATTGCATCCTCCTCAATGATTACAAATATTAAGTATGTATTCTTAAGCTTAGTTGTTTGTTTTTTTTTGTTTGTTTTTTTAAGTAATGAAGTATAAAGTAATTTGCCCTAAAGCAACCAAGGACATTAATGTTTCAAATAAAGTCAGTTCATCTGCACTCTCTATTCATCAAAGAATCTTGAACAAACAAGAGTCACAGTTTCCAAAAATATGTAAGATATAATAAGGAAATGTTTCTCTAGCAGCAAATGAACATATTAGAATGATTTCTGAAAGGATCAGGATCCTTTATGAAGGATGTGACACTGAAGACTAGAGAAACAATGCTGAAAATTCAGCTTTGCAATCAGGAGAATAAATAACATTTTAAAATATAGTCATAATACTCTCTCTCTTCTCTCTCTTCTCTCTTCTCGAGCGCTCTCTCGTTCTCGCTCAGGGCCAGAGTTGTTGAAGCTTTTATTGACGTGTTTTCTCAGAAGGAAATGTACCAGTCTCCATCTGCCACGCACTACCCAACCCCTGGGTCTCGTTCTTTAGCTCTGGGAGGAAAACAGGTGATGCATTTACGCATCATTTATTCCATTTGTTGGTGATGCAGCCATTAATGTTTGCGTCTTTCTCTGTCAGGACACATGCACCGACCTGCTCTTCACCTCTCTTCCTTAACAGTGGTGTGGTGCGTTATGATCCTGTGGGTGGTACGGCATCCACGCTACAATCACCTGATGTTCTCCTGACAGCATGGGTTCTAGCAGAGGCTTGGCGCTTCAGACTCTGATTGTTTCAATCACTGGAGCAAGAGCTCCGTCGATCACTCAAAGACCCAGCACGAACTGAGCACCAACACCTGACAACCGCTCTGGCTGATTACACCAAGAACACAGCTGCTGCGGGACGCCAGGTAACATGGACACAGCAACGCTAAACAAAAATACATGAGTTTGTTTTCTTGTATTACGTTATCGAAAACCTATTTTTGAATGTTCTCTGAACGTGTTACACAAACTAAATATTTTAAATGTTTCAAAAAATGTTTTATTCAAACTGCTTTTTCCATTCAAATTATGATGAAATTGAAAATGCAAGTTGATAAACTGATGCCGCCTCAACCATTAAACAATGCAGTGAAACATGCATGATACTGTAAGCACAAATAATGCATAGTAGATTCAAATAGTGGCAAACATGTTCTTAGTTAGATTCAGTGCTGAATAAAACAGTAACTTGCATTTCCTTAAATGGCATCCAACATCTTTGTGTGAGAAATATGCAGCATAATTTTATACATGTGAAACAGGAGCAATGCATTGTGTCTTTGATTCCCAAGAATTGTTGTCTAAGCAGGGCGACTAGGTTTTGTAAGGGAGCCTGTGTTTGCGTATTAGACAGTTCAGTATTTCAAAGGCTCAGCTTGAGTATCAGATTTTTCCTCGTGATATGTTTAAGGCAACGAGAGGCGAAACCTGTTTGTAAAACTACCTGTCTCGAATCATAGAGAGAGGGTGAGAGACACAAACACTTCACAACCATCCCAAATCAACTGCAACAGCCCTCAGCTTCTACCTTACAAATGCATATATATATATTTTTTGCATGTAGGATTTTCATTTTATCTTGCGAGAAATCGGCCGGCTGCTCAATAACCCCCTGCTGCAGACAGAGCCTGGCCCCATTCCTGCCAAGAAAATCACGTTTGTCCACCACATCCTGAGCCTGCTGGTGCTTTTATATGGAAAAACTCTGTGACCTCAATAAGGTGCCAACTTGTTATGTTTATTTAAAAATTATGGTTTATATTGTTTTTTTTTAAATAAATCCTGAAATAAAATACTATTTGAATAAAATAATTGTTTTTTACTTACTATTTTACTACAGTATACCATCTTATGTAATTGGTTTGGCAAAATAACGTGCACGCTGTGATGTTTCTTCATATCTCTGAATTTTAGAAGTTTTCCGGTTCTTATGTGTTGAAGAGCAGTGATGTGCTGGTATTCTGGTCCCATTCTATTCTAATCTCATGACTGTCGTGCGCAATCAGTTTAAGATCGACAAGCATTCAGATGTTACCACATACAAAAATAAATTCAACCATATATTTTAACCTATATAATCTTAACTGTACTTTTGAGACTTTTTTTTTTTGTTAAAATATTTAATATTTTCAAATTATTTTCCTGTACTTTTCTCATCTTACTTCAGTTTATTGCTCATTTTTAATGGTGTTTTATTATGAAGTGGTGTGATGATAGCCATATGTGTTAGTGTGCATATGCATCTGTGTGCAGCATGTGTCGGTCTGGTGCATATCGGCGTGTTCATCTTGTTGCTGTTAAGTGGAGAGAGGAAATTTGGGGTTCGTCTGAATAAGCCATACAGTGTGCGAGTGCCGATGGATATTTCAGTGTTCGCTGGGACTCATGCTGACCTGCTGATAGTGGTGAGATGAACACACATACAGATCACATCATATTGGAGATGATGGAGATTTTAAAAGCCAAAAACAAAATGAAATACAAGTGCAGTAAAAGTAGTCCCCTGTGATTTGTGTGCAATATTGCATGTCTTTTTGTAAAGAACAGACCCAAAATTTAATTTAAGTCTTCCGATTTTCTAAAGCTCTCCAATCTCACTCAACACAGCTGCATGTTAAAACTTTGTGCACCACAATTTGGTTAAACATGCATTCTTAATGCATATTTGCATTTATGCATTTGGCAGATGCTTTTATCCAAAGCAACTCACATTGCATCTTTTCAGTTCATGCATTCCCAGACATATAAGCTAATAAGATTTGCATGAGCATTAAAATGCTATTATTTTTATTTTCTTTTTTTTTGATTGACAGGTTTTCCATAAAATCATCACTAGTGGACATCAGCGACTGCAGCCCCTGTATGACTGTATGCTCACTATTATAGTCAATGGTAAGCAAGGTTAAAATTACATATGTTTTGAGAGATTTTCACTTTCTGATAAATCATTGCTGTTGTTCTTCCAGTGTCTCCTTACCTGAAAAGTCTGTCTATGGTAGCAGCCAACAAACTACTACACCTGCTGGAAGTTTTCTCAAGCCCGTGGTTCCTGTTCTGCTCACCTGTTAACCATCACCTGGTTTTCTTTTTGCTTGAAGTTTTTAACAACATCATTCAGTACCCAGTTCGATGGTAAGTTGCTTTGGAAGCTTCATCATTGCTGTAAATACAGTCGCCACAGTCAGTTCTTCATTTAAATGACTAATAAAATCTGAAGCAGCAAAAGTCTGTATATTTGAATGCAAATCATTTTAACCTAAAACATGATTTCTGTGTCAAACCTTTATATACAAACCTACAACTTTGGTCTTTGCAAATCAGTTGTTTATTGTAATTTTTATAAGCATTTGTATTCACCTGTCTCTGAAAATCAGGTAACTTTAACCTGGTGTACGGCATCATTCGCAAACGCAACCTCTTTCACCAGCTGGCTAACCTGCCTACAGACGTCAACTCGATCCAGAAAGCCCTGCAGAAGAAAAGAAGCAGCAACAGCACCCATAATGCCGTCTTCATGGAGACCAACAACCCATACACCACTGCCTGTAGTGAAGGACCGTATAAAACCACACCGGTTCAAACAGGCACTCTGAACGCAAGCTTGAAGGCCATGCCACGTACGTAACCCACTTCAGCATACACACTTGCACTATTCCACCTCAGTATGTAGACTATTAAGAGTCCAATAGCTGTTTGCATCCACATTTTAATGCAAATTTTGATGTCATAAAAAAGCTGGATGGAAATGATGTATCCGCATTGCATAAAATCATCAAATGTGCATTAAAAAAAACATATGCATGCAACTGAGATGGATGATTTCTTTATCCAAAAGAAAATCTGTGCATAAACTACAGTGAAAACGAACAAAAAGGTGCAACAAAAAAAAACGTGTGACTTTAACAGATCGTACCTGAACTAAACATCTCAAATATTCTTTCAGTCATTCTTAAATGTCTGTCATCAAAATTATTTGCTATAATTACCTTCCCAGAACTGTCACATGATTGCATTTCCAAGCACAAGATAGCATTACAGTGTTTGTTACTGCATTCCATCTGCACATTTTGAGGAACAATTATTATGTAGAAAAATAGTCACAGTGGCTTCCCCAGTTTCAGTCATTTCGAACTGGGGGGGGGGGTTTTGATTTTAGCTCTTGAACAGAATGTGCTGGAAACGTTTTTATTTGGAAATAAGCGCAATATTGTCTGGACTTTTATTAAATTGCAACTTTGGATGCAACTGTACTGTAAGTTAACAGTCATTTGTGTCGGCTTATTAAATTCTATAAATGTTTTTATTTCTGTGACGTTTAACTGATGTATATTTTGACGTATCACCTGAATGTAGATTTGATACTCTTTTGGTCCCTTTGTCAATGTATAGTTTTTGTTAATTGTAATGCTTTTTTATTGCAACCTTGTTCTCGCTAATAAAAAGGGCCTTGCTGCTGACGTTTAACAAAGGATTGCATTAAAATATTTAAACTTGTTTGGTTTACTGTTTGTAGGCCCATTGATATAACTAAACAGAAGACATCACAGGTTTCTGAGGATGGAGCGACACTGTTTACTGCCAGCAGAGTGACTCTAACCGACACAGCCAATCAGAATCACACGCTCTGAGACCACACGACACAAGAGAGTCGAGCTCTGGTGAAATGACCAGGTACAGCAGCAACTTGATGACCCTGACATTTAATCTGTTCTTACTCTCTTCTGTTCATAAAATCAACTAAAATGGTTTTCTCATTTTTTTAATTCCTTAGACTTCCTGAAAAAAGAGGATTGTGATGGAAGTCTGAAAAAGGTGTCGTCTTCACGCGGACTGGGTCCTACTGGCCAGACTGGGTCAGTCATAAAACCCTTCAATTATAAAAACCAAAGCTTGTGAGGACCTCACTATACACTTGTTCAGAAAGAAAAGGCATTGAGTTTTCCTCTCCAAAACACTGGCATCTATCTAATCTTCATGCATGCCTCTCTTTCAGGTCCTCTCCTGAAGAGTAAACTCCCTCTACAGACTAAAATGAGACTCCTGCAGGTGGCTGGTGCCCTCAGGTGGAGAAATCTGCATTGACAAGTAAGACACACAAATACAACATCATTCCACACTGAAGAGTTTATCAGTAACACTCACATAAAACGTTCCATTTGTTTAACATTAGTTTTCATTAACTGTGTTAATTAACATAAAGTCTAATAATACTCTTAAAGCATTTATTTAATCTTAGTTGATGCTAATTTCACCATTTACAAATACAGTTTCAATCAGAAAACGTGATATCCCGGTAAGGATTATTAGGGAACCTTAGCTAACATTTAATAATTGTTTTTTTTATTTACTAAGATTAATAAATACTGTAACAAATGTATTGCCTATGTTACAGTAGTTAATATTAGTTTCATATTTTTTTGTTTGTTTCAATAATATCCTGTTTCAGAGAAATCATGCACATTGTGTCATGTTGATTTTTAACTGATTTCGGGGTTAACAGGTTTTAATTTATTTTAGCTTAAATTTTAATCTTGGGTTTTTGGTGTGGTTTTGAACCCTAAGCATGTGTGTATTAGACTTTACGGTTTTGACCTGACTGAGTGCGGATGCTCTTGCTGTTCTTGTGAGAGGTTGAACGGACGAGTCTGAGATCCTCAAGTTTCTGCAGCACGGGACTCTGGTGGGTTTTTGCTGCCGGTTCCTCATCCCACCTCATCCGCAAGTAACCCAGGCCAATGAGGGCACTGCTCTGTGGTTCCGCACATACATGTGGGGCATCATCTACTTGCGGTGAGTCCTGCGCTTGGTCTCCCTCTACAGGACAATGTGGGAGCTACACTCAGAATTACACTCGGCATAGAAAGTCACACATATGAGTTGTATTATAACTTTTATTAGGACTTGATCAATGTGAAGTATTTATGTGTTGAAATCTGCTAAAATCTCATAAAACATGATTAAAGATGCTTTTATTCTTGTTTTAGTTACGTGGATCCTCCTGTGTTTGGTACGACACTGATGGTCAAGCTGTTTGAGATCCAGAGAATTTAATGACACCGAGAGAACCAGAGCTCAAACAAAACTGACTCGATTTCTCCAAACTGACACGTTCACAAAGATTTAATACAAATTTATAATTTCTCTCTCTTAAAGTAATTCAGTGAAGTCTAAGGTTGTTTTTCTGACCTTCTTTTTTGTTGTAAAATATATAAATGAATGAATTTAAACTGCACAATGAAATACTTGTGTTATTTCTGATACATTATGCTTTATTTTCTTTTGAGTTAATCCAAATTCATGAGGATGGGCACATGACCCTCAGGTCTCTGACCTCGTGAGCAGTGAGATGAGTGTGTGTGTGTGTGTGTGTGTTTATATTGGTTTTTAATAGTTATTTTTACTGTAATAGTGTTCTGTGTGGAGGGGTGTTAATGAACTCTGTATATAAACTGATGCAAAAACTTAATCCTATAAAAGCTGGAAATGCTTCAGTATAGAAATACTATAAAAACTCTTGAATACCATTTGGTCTATTTTTTTTGTCAGAAACCTGTTAAAATCAACATGAAATGCCGCATAATCTGATAGGCAATATTTTGTCTTGAAATACAACAGGATATTTAATTAGTAAAATGCAGGATGAGACTTTGTTTAATGTATCACATTGATTGCATGATAAAAAGTGTTTCTAGTTATGTTTGCGCTTAGAAGAGAGGACATGGAGAAATGAGTGATTTGCAATGTCATCCTCAACTTATAACAATTACAGCATTTTGATTAAAGTTAATGAGGTTAAAATAACATGCACTTTCAGTAGACCTTATAAGTCTTAGAAGTGAGAATGACAAGTCCAGGCTTCCCATGATGCTTTGACTAACAGCAAGACCGCATATTTGATCAGATCTGCTAGGATGAGGTTATGCTGAGGTCACAGCAGGGTTTGGCTCGGTTTAGACTGGATTAGTTTTAATGTTTTGTCGTGTATTAAGTATCTCAGCTACAGGGAGGAGAATGTATGACGCCTCAGAGGAGAATAATAGAAGTTTAAAGGCTGGATTAAAATATAAAATAGATAACTAATATATATATTTTATTGAATAAATACAGGAAGAACTTATTTTCAACAGTGCAACGTATAGCTAGCCATTTACAGTGTTTATTTAGTCATTTTGTTTGTTTTTATCTAAATATAATTGCCATTCGCGTCAAATCATTACAGCATACCCTGCATCAATATTAATCATTCTGATAATGTACTTGTAACAGAGTGTGATTTTACCTGAATGTGTCACCGAGTTCTCATCTGTCAGGTGTGCGCTGACCGAAAGTGGGCGTGGTCAGTCCGGGACTCCTCCCATAGCAACCGCGCGAGCGTGCTTGCAGTCCCTCGAGTGGAGACGCCAGGAGCGCACGTGAAATCTCGCCAATACAACAAACGCCAAATGAGCGTCCGTGAGCCGGGATAGAGGGGTCAGTCGCCGCCGCCATGAACGACAAATACCACCGGGCGGCTCGAGACGGTCATCTGCACCTGCTGAAAGACGCGACGGACGCGCAAAGATCTGAACGCGCTGGATGAGGATGGGATGACGCCGACGCTCTGGGCCGCGCACCACGGCAACCTGGACGCGCTCAGACTGCTGGTGGCACGAGGGTGAGCGATGCATTAATTATTCATGAGCAATATATATATTAAATAATTATTCATGCATTTATTTTCTAAACTAAATGACGCATGTAAATAATAATATAAATATACCTGTGCTACTTATGACTGCTTTTGAAGTCCAGGGTCACATATTTGCTGACTAAGTCAAATTCCAGAAGACAGTTGTTATTGAGATTCTAGCCATGTCTTTTCAAAAATATCTAGTATAGTAACATCTGTAAAGCTTGTGTTGGGTCAGACTGACTCCACCAAAAACACATTGTGTAAATGTACAGTATTTATTTTGCTGACAATGTACCATCTGAAAATCTTAGCATGAGAAAATTTCTTTCATTCATTCATTTTTAATGCCTCAGCATTGCAGTATTTTTCAGAGAAGATTTGTGATGCATATATCCCACACTGATATGTACTTCTTTATTGCATCAGTCTGTAAAACACCTTTTCTATTTGAAGTCAGAGTTTATACATTTTTAAAACAATTCTTATAATACACAACGCTCTCAGGTCTGGTTATGTTTTGTCATATGCAGTTTCATTAACAGGATGGCAGTTCTGTGTTCTCCTGTATCAGATCACATCTGCACTGAGATAATTTAGCCCTCCACCCAGCCGCTCTCACTGATGGATATCTAGACTGGTTTATTTGCATATTTACTGTCCTGGGCTAATTAAAATAAAGGTCACACGGAAGAACTATGCAATTTTTCTTTTGAGTGTCAGTACTGTTATTACTGCTTGAAAAGTACTAGGTCTGTCACACAATTATAAATTAAGAAGTTTTCTATTCTTTTTTAGAACTGGCTTTAGGATAGAGCAGTATTGTTTATCAAGTCATTAGGTAATTAGATCTAAATAACCTGGCTCTTATCTCATGACCAGGTTAATAACAGAAGCTAAATGTCCTGCTCTGTAAACACCCTCGCTGTTCTCTAATTAGTGTTCTGCATCAGTCCCTCCAGATCTCCGACTGAACCAGATCTGTTACTGAAAACACGTTCACAAAGAGAGACGACTGTGGTTTGAGTCATAATAACTCAGTGTTTAGGACAGAGGATCACTTTGATTTTTACAGTCTGAGCATTTATTTGGATGTCATGATTGATCCCATGGAATTGACAATGTTTTTGCCTTTTCATATATTTTCACATCATTCTTTGGAACTGATTTCTACTTTGGTAAATCATGTTTAACTTGTTTATTGTTTAACTATAAAGAGAGCAAATTTATTAGGCTTTTCCACTACTAGGAACAATCAGTAATGGGATTGACAACAGACTTTGCATCACAAATTTAAGCATTATGGCCTCAATATATCTAGAGTACAGATGCTAAACGCTGTGACACATTTCTAACAAGCAGTAAGTTTTAATGCTCAGAGTCTTTAAAGACAGTTCAGGGCCGCATGCACGTTCATGGAGAGGAATTTTACACATGGCCAGACAGAGAGAAAGATGTAAATGTTCACAGTTAAAGGTCAACTTAATGAATTAGGGATATTCCTCTTCCTCCTGTCTGTTTCCTTGGCTGTTGGCATTTTGTTAACATGAATGTCAGCACCATTATAAACCTCAGGCTTTCACGTTTTGCTTTCTGTAGTACTTTAATCTTGTTACCCCACATTGTCCCATAAAACCTCACATCATTTCTGCTGGTCTTTGCTAATGGGGTGGTTGCCATTTATACCTCAGCAACTCTTTTCAGATTTTTTGCAAGTATGAGATTAAAAGAGAAAACACTGAGCAGAGGTTTTTATTGGTTACGGACCTTAGTGAGGGCAGACAGCTTATTAAGTATGCAGAGTATTTATACAGCATGTTTTTAAATGCATTTGTCTTAACTAAGGTTCAGTTTTGTTGACGGGCCACTGCACACACGCATACACGATCTTAACACCATGATTACTGGTTAACATGCTCTCCATGTCATACGTACATACAATAAAACAGGGTTTTGTACTAAATTAGCAACATTGTGGCTAATGAATGAAGCACAAACAGAATGAATTGTATGTAAAGTACAGTTGGTAATGAATGCTGCAGGTCTCTTTCAATGTAGATGATGAATGCATTATATGGTGCACAGTTTTTAATGACTTGGAGAGGTGAGTCACAAAGGCAGTGTGCATAGTGTGTGTGTACATGTGTGTTACAGTGGGTAAGTGGAGCTCCAAAGCATCATGTTACGTTTTCAGATCAACACCTTGCCACACAACAGAACATGAAGGCATGCACTCATGCATCGACACGCACATGTGCACATACACATGTATTCACACACCCTATATTTTCCCTAGGAATTGATTAGTGTATTGCTTGGCCAATTAATCAAACAATATTTGGCCATTTTGAGAGCATCAGCTTCGGCAGATAACCATTTTGCATAAATATTTTGTAAACATCTAATTTCTCATTATTAAATTGTATTATATATTGGCCATCAGCCACCCTGCTCTCTAAATATCATTACTGGTATCAGTCACTGACAAACCCATATCCATCAACCGCTCATTTTGACCATGTAACTAATTAAACTAGATTAGATGTAACCGATCTGATGTTGTTTTGTTGGTCCACAGAGGAGATCCAGATAAATGTGATATTTGGGGAAACACTCCTCTTCACTTGGCAGCAGCTAATGGCCACCTCAATTGTCTGTCCTTTCTGGTGTCATTTGGCGCCAATGTGTGGTGCTTGGACAATGACTACCACACGCCACTGGACATGGCGGCCTCTAAGAGCCACATGGACTG
Organism: Cyprinus carpio; assembly: GCF_018340385.1. Classification (NCBI taxonomy): domain Eukaryota; kingdom Metazoa; phylum Chordata; class Actinopteri; order Cypriniformes; family Cyprinidae; genus Cyprinus; species Cyprinus carpio. The sequence continues at coordinate 24,184,900 of NC_056608.1, forward strand.
TGTGCGATATCTGGACACTATCGCCGCCAAGCAGATCACCATCAACCCCAAGCTGGTGAGCAAACTGAAGGACCGCGCCTTCCGTAATGCAGAGAAACGCATTAAGAACTGTGAAAAGCTTCAGCGCAAGCATCATGAACGCATGGAGAAGCGTTTCTTGAGAGAGAGTGCTGCAATGGACATGTCGGATACGATGAGTTACAGCAGTTTCAGCAGCACCCTGAGCCGACGGATCCCTCAGTTCAACACCCTCGACTCCAACATGACATACTCACAGGTAATGTGCATGAACAACACAAGGGGGTACTAAAAAGGCATAGAACCGGTAAAACTCATCATAAAACCTTTGCTTCTTGGATCATTAGGTCAATATAGACAAGCAAGTTATAAAAGCTTTGTTTCATCAACATGTTCCTGGAGGACCTCCGGTCTTAATCAAACACACCTGAAACTAGCTAATCAAGTTCTTCAGGATCACTAGAAAATTCTAGGCAAGTGTGTTTGGACAGGTTGGAGGACATTGGCCCTTCAGGTCTGGACAACTCTGAATAAGAGTGTAGCATGTTTCCAATAAGACTGTAGTCTGGCTCACAATCTGCATTTTCAATTTACCCCAAAGGTGTTCAAGGCAGGTGGTTTTCTTTATTGACCTTAGTGCACATGGGCATCATGATGGTGCAATCGAAAAGTGTCTTATCTTAGTAAAAATTATTGCCTATGGTGATTGCACGGCTTGACTTTATGCTCATTAGTAAAAGGTGTAGCTAAATTATGCAAACTTGTAATTTAGAAGAGGGTGTCCATATACTTGAACTCTGTTAAACACTTGGCAGTAAATTGTAGCAGTTGCTGGTTCAGTCCCCACAGATGATTTATCACCATTATTCTCTTGTGCAAAGCCTAGGATATTGCTTTAGAAAGGGTTTGCTAAATGAAGACCATGCTTTTTAATTAGAGTAGCATACTGCTTCTGTGGACATCACTGCATGCTAGCTCACTAAGAGTAGTCGGACTTTAAATAGGGTGCCTCAATGTATATGAGGCAAAATTTGTATACAGTGTGAAGTATTACAAAGAATATTGACCATTATAAACTTCTCTTTGCAGGCAACGCTTCAGTCCACAACAAGAGGCCGGACCAAGATTCAGCGGCGTCTTGAGAAGAAAAAAGCAAGGAGACGGAACATTCAAAGATTCGCTGAAGACGGGCGAAGGAGCGTTCGTTCGCTCTCTGGTCTTCAGCTGGGCAATGACGTCATGTTCTTGAAGCAGGGAACGTACGTCGACCGACGCCAGCAGTCCAGCCCTCGGCTTAACATCCGCAACATGTTTTCTGGTAAACAGGACATCAGACCAGACGATGATGATGACGATGATGAGGTAGACACTGTTTCAAGGGCACTCAGTGATCCGGGTCTGTATGACGCTGCATACTCGGAAATAAGTACAGACTCGGGTAGAGACTCTTTGTTCAACCGCCCAGGACTCGGTACTATGATATTCCGTCGGAATTATGTGTCTGATGGGCTGTTCCGAATGGGACAGAATGAGGGCAGCGTAGTAGGGAGTGAACCAGTGGGACGGGTCCCGAATGTCCGCTTACGGGGGAGATTGCCGCTCCGATCACCCAGTCTTGATGAAGTCAGCATTGGCAGCTCATTGAGTCTCCAAGAGAAGAACTTGCAGGTACAAACAAGAATCACAAGCTACCATACAAATTCCACTTGCTCCAGTTAATCCCTACAGCAACACTCTGAGTCATTAAGTGCTAGCATCATCTGATTAGGTCTAAATTAATGCTCCTTCTTAAGGTCTTCAGTTCTAACCCTGCACCAACATGCCTGACTCTTGCTTTTAAGTAATCCAGAAAGACCTTGTTTAGCCCATTCAGGTGTTTTTGATTCGAGTTGGGGATACACTCTCCAGGATAGCCCTCAAAGAAAAGGGCTGGCTACCTCTGAACTAGATTCTTACTATTGCCAGTCTTGAACTTGCAACACATAAAGGATATAGGCAACTCTGGTCCGGGAGGATTACTGACCTGCTGAGTTTAGCTCCATCCCCAATCTAACCAAAAAAGACTTCAGGATTACTAGAAAAGTATAGGCAGGTGTTTTTGATTTGGGATAGAGCTGAACTCTGCAGGACAATGGTGGTTATCCAGGACTGTAGTTGCTCATTCCTGCACTACACTACTTTACATTTAAATGGCTGCTGAGCATTCGCTGGAGCATTTTGCAGCATGCTTTCAGAGTTCCTCTGAAACCCTCCACCTTCCCCAGCTCCACCTGTACAGATCTGCTACGGGATATTTTATATATTATTTGTGCACAGCACCGTATCGCTGTATGCATCGGCAGTAGCAATTTCCTGTAGCACCAATAATCTACAACTACTGCAATAACCCACATCAGCAGCAATTCAGCTGCAGCAGCGTAGCAGATCTATTCCGCCAAGACCAAATACATTAACATTGTCATATCCATTACCATGCTAAAATCTTCGGAGAGCTGTCATGATAGACATGTGGTAATCTGAATCAGTCAGTGTCAATCTGTTGATCTAATCAGTTTATGAGAAGACACTGCATCAACATCTGGAAGTGGGGCTTTATGATAATTATAATGATTGTTCTTGTGTGGTGACATCCTGTAGGATTTGCCATGGGAGGAAGGAGACCTGGGCTTGGAGGAGGAGGAGGATGACGAGCTTCAGCCATCTTCGGCTCCTTTAGAAGTGTTCCTGGCATCTCAAGGACTGAGTGACTTCCTCTCCATCTTCCATCGAGAGCAGATGGACCTGGAGGCGTTGCTGTTGTGCTCTGAGCAGGGACCTCATTAGCATCCACATTCCACTTGGACCTCGTAAAAAAACTACTTGATGCATGCAGCAGACGCAAAAATGTTCTGGACGAAGCTGATGGCATGCAGGACACTGTGCTGTAGAGTAATGTCTGTTATTGACTTTGCTCCAAAACTAGTGTACTTTCTTGTTGCCTGCGTACGCAGTTGTTTTTATAGTAGCATCCTAGTTGAACTGTATTCTCTTAAGTGTCTGCATAGGCAGCAACCACAAAAATACAAAATACAAAAAATTATATATAATAATAATAAAAAGTGCATCTGAGATTTGACATGAACAAATCTCCCATGCATTTCTCCCCCGTGTTAATTCTCTCATCATGTATTTGTTTACTTTGAACTTGTTTGCATTCTAAGATTCCTTTTCTCTGTGAATATTTTGCCAAAACAATGCAGCCTATCTGCTACAAGATAATTATGCTGCCCTCTGTTAGCCACATCTACAAAGCCTCAGTTTGACCTGGTTTACTAAATATTCATCCCCAGTCTTGAGGTACGTTCACATTATCACAATTTCAGCTACATTTTATATGCAAAGTAATTTTTTTTGTTATTCCAATGAGAAAAAAATATATTTGGCACTGTGTTTTTTTTTAAGCAAAATATTGGTAACAATTTAGATTAGGGAACACTATTCACTATTTTTTACACTATTCACTAATAACTAGTTGCTTATTAACATGCATATTCTTGGCACATTGGCTATTTAATAGTACTTATAAAGCACATACTGATGCATGACCATATTAAATAAATCCCTTAACCCACCCTAACCCAATAGCTAAACATAACTACTACAACAAACAACAACTACCTTACTATCATAATAAGCAGCAAGTTAGGAATTTATTGAGGGAAAACACTTAGGTTAATAGAGACATTGTGTTCGATAATCACCATACAGTAACTTGCTTTTCCTGTGGTATGACTTTGCTTTTCTGCTGCAGGCGATTGAATAATGTTAATCATAGCCAAATAGCTTCATTAAACGCTCATTAATTTTGACTCCACTCTGGAATGCATCAATACCAGATTGACAAAATCAAGTCCCAACCCACTTGTTTTCTTAATTTAATATCCTGGTTTGCTTTGAAGTGCATGACATTGTGGAAGAAAAACAGGATTTCACATTGCAATTGACAATTTTTTAAATGCTTCAAATACCTGCATCTGGAGCGGAGCCATTGTGTGTGTCTGTGCATGGGTGAGTGATATGCCTGCCTCCTTGTGTTTGGGAGGAAAACTACAGCTCTTCTATAGTACACCTCACTCTCTGACCGGGAAACCTGTCTGCTCACAAAGAAGTTCTACTTGGAAAATGAAGTCTATATGCTGATTGTTGCTGTAATGAATGCACATGCAGTTTGGAGGTAACATTTACACAAATTTTTAATCTGACCTGCTATTTACCATACTGAGGTTCATCAAAGATATAGTGGTTCCTGATACACCCTGTGAATTATTGCCTTGCATATTGATGCAGTATTTTAGGGCTTAAATAGAGTAATTTGCAGTAATAATTAGCATTTTCAACCTTGCAATGATTTTCAACTCTAACAATTCAGACCAAGAAACAAAGCCTTTGTTATTACATGGTGATGCACGTTGATATTGACATATTTATTAGTGGAGCAAAAATCTATCTATCAGCACTTTAGTGTCCCAGATTACTCTAATTTTCGTTTTTTATTAATTTTATGCAACATGATGGAGAATTAACATGGTAAATAAATTCACCAATTTATATGACTGTAATTTCAAGCTTTTAAGTATAATTGTTTAGATAAAAAATAATGTAAGATCATACATTCAGGTCAGATGTGTCCAAACTTAGCTCATCGCTTACTGTAAGTGCAAGCATTGTCTAATTTTTTTGTTTAGTTGTACATATGAAGCTTTGGACAGCACCAATGTCCAGCCAAAGACATTTCAGTTATATAAAAAGATATGTAGGTGATTTACAGTTTTCATCTTTGGGATTCTGATGATTGTATGCTGTAATAACTGACTCCAGCTGAGAGGTGGTTGGAGTTTGGGTGTGTGAAATCCCTTCATTGGCCACCTGATGTTTGTACAGTTTTATTGCTGTACAGTTCTGTTGATCGACTGCTGTCAAAGCTTCTCGCTCAGTGGGTGAGATGTTTGTTCTGGAGCCGTGTTCCTCTGCTGTCTGCTCATTTATGGGTGTGCGGCAAGTTTTAGAGGCTGACATGCTGAAAGCTGATATAACTCTTGTTACTTTATCTGTCTATCCATCACACTCCATCTCCACACAATTCAGCTACACAAGGCTAGCCCTTCTTACATGTACAGTATACATGACAGTATGTGTGTTCAGTATACCTGTTTGGATACAAGTTTATTTGCTTCTATGTCTTTTTACTGGCTCTTAGCCACAGATTGGTCCTCATTTGTTCACAAATTTCTAAGTAAATGTTTTGTAAAACCATTCTTGTGTCTAAGTCATTGTCAAATAGAGAAATGTATGATATTTATAATGTAGAAACTAAAATTTTTCTTATGTAAATTGTAGAAAAATATTTTAAATGCAGACATTTCTGTGTAAATCTTTCATAAATCCACTCTCAGTTATTCATAAGAAATTTGTTTTGCTTATGTTACTTTTGTTTTGTATTATGTTTCATGAAGCACAGTGGTTTTTTTTTCCATTCTGTGCTATTTCCTCTTTTGTGGTCTTGCATGAAACTCTAAATATTGTCTTTACATTTTACGAATGTCCCTGACTATGTCATGTCATATTTCACCCTAAAATAAAAAATAAAACTATTAGATTTTTAAAAATGTATATTTTACTTTTGATTTTAGGGTAAAATATGACCCAAGACTCATTTTCAGGGTAGCCAAATGCCAATGTTTTCAGTGACAAATTGTGAATAGTAGTTTTAAAATGTTGATTTAATAAACTAGTCCTTATTACTGACCTGTATTTGATGTTTCTTTTTATTTTAAATAGTCTACATTCTGTGTACTGTATAGAATTAGAATCGCTAATGTCCTTCCTGCCTTTTTTTTTTCTGCAACTTTTCTTTTGTCTTCTGCCAAGCAGATCAAAAGAGACAGAATGAATACATGGGCGAGTCCGTAGATTAGAGAGAGTAAATATATTCTATAGCTGTAGGAAGCGTGTGTGTGTGTGTGTGTGTGTGTGTGGTGTGTGTGTGTGGGTGTGTGTTGTGTGTGAGGAGAGAGAGAGAGGAGAGAGGAGAGAGACAGATTTACTGGGATGTTCTTGTGATACAAGACACCACATGGGACCTGCATGTGGATCAAGGCATCATTGTAGGAACAAGAAAGATAAGAACTTACAGATGTTTTGTGTAAATAACATCTACATTAATTGTTGCATGATTTTGTTTTGATAGTTTTTGTTAGTTTGTTTCACCAACAAAATTCATGTGCAAATTGTATGCTAAACCTTAGAATAATTTATATAGATAATGGTATTTTGTTTAGATTTTTTGTAAAAATGATTTTTATGATTTTTGCAACTATGTTTTTTTTTTTTTTTTTTTTTTTTTTTTGTCCACAGATATTTTTTTATTCCTGTGTAAATTTAGGGGGCAAAAAAAAAAAAAATCGAATGCGATTGTCATGCGCATCTCATCAGTAAAAGACGCTCCTGTAATTAGTAGTATATCTCCAGCACGTGCGTTAAGACTCAGGGTTGCCAGGTTTTCACAACAAATCCTGCACAGTTTCCTCTCAAAACTAGTCCAAAACTAGCCCAATCGCGTTTCCAGGAGGTTCCCCGATAAAAATTGCATCCCGGGGTTAAAATATACGTTTTTTGGCAGGGTTGCCTTGGTAAAATTCGCATTTTAGGGGTTAAATATCACATTATTGGTATTGGGGTCGCTTCAACCCGCGGACATGAAAAACAACCACAGACTTGGCAACACTGGTTGGCATTTACTACACAGAGCCGTAATTCACTGACAATCTACACAAAATCGCTTTCAAAATTGCAGGCGATTCTTTGTCGATTTTGAAAGTGATATTTTGTGTAATATTCATGAGAAATGTGATTAAGGATCTGAAGAATGTTGCCACATTGTTTGCATCATTCTTTCTGATGGGGTTGAGGTTTAATCTTTCCTCATATAACCAAAGTTCTTCTTGTTTTATTCAAATTTTATGATGATGGTTGCTGGGTAATGTATACATTGAATGTAAATATGTTCCTTCCAAATTTCTGATCAATTTTAGAATGTGAGCTTTTATAGTTTAACTGCATTTATTGAAAAACAGGTGAACATTTATGTATTTGCTTAAAACATATGTAGTGATTATGCTACCAGTGGTCCCTAACTGGTTGATGTGAGAGACATTTTGGCCTATTATATTATGGTGTAGTGTTATTCAATTGCTATAAACAAGTTGTTGAGCAGAAGGTCATGATAATATGATATAATAGTTAATTTGCAATGTTCAGTATGCAGTGCATGCATAATTATTAGTCAATATCCTGATAATATTTTCCCAGCACATTTTACCAATTCCAATTCCAATCCTATATTATACTTCTACATTAAGTAAGTAACTGATTGCAGTGTGCACCTTAAGCCATCAATGAGTTTCCTTTCTTTAGGTTGTGCAGATATAACCACCATTGCACTGACAGGACCTGGCTGGACTCTCCAGAAATACCAATGGTCACTTTAGTTGGAGTCAGTGTTAGCTAGACTTGTTCCTGGAGGCCCACCAACAGTGCATGTCTTGGACATCTCACTAATCTGACACAAATTGTAGGTCTTTTAAAGAGCAATAAGTTGAATTTAAAAAAATGTTTGTGTGCCTCAAGGAATGGTGTTAGATTCTTAAAATTTTTGAAAAGTTCACTTCAACGGTTTGTGCCAGCTCTGCTCAGTTTCAGTACAGCTAAACTGGAGGAACTGCACTGATGCCAAGCTGAGAGTAATGTGCAGTCTGGTGCAGTAGTGCAACAATATGGTTACACAGGAACAACTACACTGGGACATTATGACAGGTTTGGAGTCCTTTAATGTGATCTATAAAGATAATTAAACAATGACATAATAAATGGATGACCCCAAATGAAATTATATATAATAACTATCTTTCAAAATGATTATCTTTCTTTTAAATTGCTAAACTTATTTACTGAATTGACTTGTTATGCCTGCATTTCTAAACTTACTGTCGAAATTAAATAATGTAATAATTTTTTTATATATATATATATATATATATATATATATATATATATATATATATATATAAACAATAAATAAAACCTTTATTTCTCTAGTTTTGTCTCCCTAGTCTCAAACTATGTGGCTTCTTTGTGTCTTCCTCAGATCTGAAACAAGTCACCTGAAACATCTCTCCTGTCACCAGGCAGACTCTTTACAGACACTGATGGGATTATCAGGCGGAAGCGGTATTTGTCCTCCATTTTCTCTTCCTAAGTGCCAGGGACCTGGATTTGGCTGGTTTAAAGACCATCCTTGCCCATGTAAAGAGTCTCTCTAATCCTTGTCTCTCTAAGAGTCTCTCTTAGCCAGCGACATCCTGCCCCTGATGTTGCTGTGATAGTCAGATGATCCATATAAGCTTGAATGGGCGATTGTTGAATACCGGCCTAGTGCACCCAGTAATGTTGCCTTTCGCTAGGCGATGTCATGCGGAAGTTGTTGTCCCAGAGGTAAATCTCAAGCTGAAGTTTCTATAAGGTATCTGGGGCTTCTTGTCTGTGTGGTTCTCTGATGCTGCTACTTGTTCCTGACCCTCTTTTAGTACTTTACCACAAAATGTGTAGCATTTTACATGCATAACTTATTGAATGATGCCACACTGGTTGCTTATTTCATAAATGTTGTGTGGCCTTTGTTTGCTTACAAGCACCAAAAACTATTTACTTATTTAATTTACTTTAAAACAGCGGTTCCCAGTTCCGGTCCTCGTCCCCTACACGCATGAACTGTGTTCAGATTGATATGATCCCTACACAGTGTTCATTGCTCCCTACTCCCTGAGCAGGGGAAATCCGTTCAAGTTTACTTCACTTCGGAACATTCATTCACGGATTTGCGCTGCGCCACTGTCTGCAGCTTCTTCACACAAAACTTGTTTTAACCCTCCTTGAATCTAGATTGTTTTTGGTCATCTGATCAAACAGGATGTAATATTTTAAACCAGTGGTCTCAAACTCAGTTCCTGGAGGCATGCCTTGTCCAAATACCCACACTTGCGGTCTTGGCCACTTGAGTGTGTGTGAGTGCAACAGGAAGTAAGTGTGCAAGACTGTCCAGATCTTAAAAATGCCAAAGCGCAGTGCCCTTAACGCGGAGCGGTATTCAAGGCTTAGTGTGTCCCATCATGCATCATGTTGTGAAAATAAATAAGCGACCTTTTTGCCAAGATCGCGAGAGGTCACTGAAAACTTTCCAATGTAAGTTAAATATTAATAATAATTAGATGTTACATATAATTTGGTAGTAAAACAAAGTGTTACACTTTTGTGTTTTATTGGTGCAAAGATGAGTAGCCTATATTTATTTTGTACATCATTTGCAACTGCTTTGATAACACTTAATTAGAAGCACCAGAAATTTAAAGTGTGTCCCATCAGGTAATGAAAAGTTGTACACACAATTGTGGTCTTCATCCTCACTTAAACACTTGGGCCCAATACAGGAAATACGTCTTAGAACTAGTCAAGTGATCAAGTGTAAAAAGACCGCAAATGTGGGTATTTGGACAAGGAAGGAGTTAAGCTCCAACCAGCTCCAAATCACACCTGCTTGGAAGTTTCTAGTAATCCTGAAGACCTTGATTAGCTGTATCAGGTGTGATTGATTAGGAGCTAAACTGTGCTGAGCTGTGGCTCTCCAGGAATAGCTTGGAATTGCCTGGAGGCCCTCCAGGCTTTAAACTGACACAACATAGACTTACACAGAATATTTAAAGGTAGATTTTTGTGAATTTGTTATAGGTTATGTTACTTTATTATTTTTTTATTTTTTTTAGTGAATGTAAAATTAACGGTGCACCTAAGGGAATTTGTGAGTGGTTTTTTTGGCTTTGAAGAATGTTGTAGGTTCTTTCTTATAAGATGGTGTTGGGTTCATCTATTTCATATATAACCAAAATTGTTGTTGCATATTACTAGGTTTAGATTGTAATTGAAGAGGAATTGACTTTGAGAGATATATTTTTGTATGTTCATATGAGCAATGTGAACCTCTGTTTGAGTATACTAAAGCCACAGCAAAGTAACTGGAAATGCATGATTTTAATTAGATTTATTTTCACTTGTAATAATGTGCTTAAACTGCAAACAACAAACATGTCATTGCTGATGTGACCATGCCTTTTCAGTTGTCGGCCCCAAAACTTTGGAATAGGTCAATTGATTAATTGCTTAATTATCCCATGAACTTTAACTTGGCTTCAGTGTTATTTAACACTCTGTAGATTGGGACATATGTACTCCGAGCAGAGAGGATTTTGCTGAGGTGCAATACCAATATAACATCTTTGCTGCTTAATAGGTTAAGAAACGTAATGCTATAACAAGTTCTAAAAGTAAAACATTCCCCAACGCGGCTTACACACCTCATGGTTACTGCATTATGCCATTTTTGAAAGTTTAAAACAAACTCATAGAGATGTGGAGATGTACGATAGAGAATCAGTCAGTCTGTCTGATCCCACATTTGTTTTTTTAACCAAACAATCAGCCGCCCTTTATAGTTTACTTTCTCTTAGTTGTTATGTAGCCTCTTATGGCACAGTTGCTTAACAAGAGGAAGAGAGAATTGTCTTCACTCTGTTCTCACTTAACCTACAAATTCAAGATCTGATCCTGTTACAATTATAATATTGTTGATAGCTGGAGAGACACAGCGATATCAGTACTTACTATGGACATGATGACACCCTCGTTAAACAACCAATCCTAAAGGAATGAAAATAAAAGAAAAAAAAATCAATTCTCAAATGATTTTTTTTTTTTTTTTTTTGGTTTATATATATTTATTTATAGATTGATGATGGTGGATGATGTAATAAAAATTTTTTGATGTGGTGGTGGTAGTGTTGTATTTTGTTCTTTGTGAATCTCAATCAACTGGAAAAATCCACTTTAGGTGATTGACAGCTGTACAATGACAACCTTCATTTAGAAACTTAGCAGCATGGGTCTGGAGTCCAATCTGGTGGTTTTCTGAAAGTCCTATAATGTATACAAAAATTACATTAAACCTGGCTTCTGTCCACTTTGAAATATCACATTCAGTACTTCTCAGTAAATGAGTCGCTGTCATTCAATTCATGATACCTAATGTATTAAAACCAAACTAATTAACTTTTTGTTACAGTATTTGATTATATTACTGTTAATGTATTCAAGTTGTTAAAATGCAATGTAGAAAGTAATAATAACCTAAATTTATAAATGCTGTAAAAAAATGCTCTGTTTGTATTAGTCTGCACACTTCCAAAGGAGAAATTGTGAACACAGAAATGTCCAGCAGAGGAATAGGAATACATTCTAAACATTAAAGTGTTCACTTCCTTAAATGCTCCAATGCTTTCTTGCTTGAACAAAATGATCAGCCCTCTGGACATAGCCTATGCCCTGCACAACATTTTGTTTTTTAAATGTATTGTGTCAGTGTGTGTGTGTGTGTGTGTGTGTGTGTGTGTGTGTGTGTGTGTGTGTGTGTGTGTGTGTGTGTGTGTGTGTGTGTGTGTGACACATTCTTGCTTCAAGGAAGTATACGTTACTTGCCTGCTTAACCTGATTTTATTCTATGCTTTCTTTATAAATCTAGTTCCATTAATGTTATTAGTTGCTTTTTTTTCTTTCTTTTGCCCCCCCTTCATTTTGTGTACCTGAATATTAGATACTCATGATTTGCCTAATGTTATAATGTTAACCTGCTAACTAGCATGCTGTTCCCAGCTGCTTTAAAGACATTACAATGTTCTTTTTGGTTTAAGTTTGAGTTGGTTATTTGCATTAGTGTTATGATCTTGTAAGTTGCACATCTCATAAACCTCATATCACTTGATCACCTGCGTTGCCTCAGTTGGTCTTAGTATGAACAAATTATTTTAATGTTATTGGTTAAACATTATTTATACACAATTAAAATCTAAAATCTAATAAATCCTTCCAGTCACCTTTAGCTCACTCACTGGATGGTTTGTTATACTGTTTTTGTAAAGCTGTTTTGGAAAAAGTACTTGTTCTTCATCATTCCATTTACATTTGTTTGAGTAGAGTGAAAGAATTTCTAAAATCAGGTGCACACAAGGAAGCAGTCCATTCAAATAAATATCTTCATGTCACATGAGAAAATTATTTAAATTATTGTAGACAAATCCAGTAAAGGGCCCCGCGCCCACAGTTATTAAAGGCACTGATGAGATGCAGCTCATCATCACTGTATTCAGCTGCTGAAGATGAGAATCTCCGAGTTTGCTCTACAGCAGCATTTGACCTCAGGTAAAGTTATTTATGTGGCAAATATGCTCAAAATAAAGTGTAACATATGAGAAACATTTCATGTGTGCATATATATTGTGTATGTGTGTGCAGGTGCAGGAGGAGTCATTAGTCACAATGAGATTTCTGATCTTTCACTGTGTGTGTCAACTTCTGCTGCTGATTAATGGTGAGTGATTTACAGTCTGTCATGTGCATTAGAATTATATTTGTAATGATACTTTCATTCATGTTAATCCATTATGTTTATATTGTGTATTTAATTAACAAGTGAAACCAATCAATGGGCAAAACTTCACATACTGTTTTATTTATTAATAATAATAATAATAATAATAATGATAATATTTTCTATGTATCTACATTTCAAGAAAATTAGACTTTCAAACTTTTTTTATTAGCTTACTGGCACTGAGAAAAAAAAAAACGATATATTCTTTTTCAACAACTACATTTTTGTTTTGACAAAAAAATGTTTTATATAAATATTACTTAACTTACTTAAATAATTTCTTTTACCTTGAAAAGATCGGTTAATACTTCACAGTTGACTGATTCATAGTTGAAAAATGTAATCTGTTCCAGATGCCACCCATTTGTGTTTTTCTGTGTGAGTTGTGCTCATAAAAATCGCAACAACATTCTGTCTCATCTTTTTCAAAATGAAATATATGTTGTGTAAATAATGTGTATGGATACAGCTGCAACATATTACACATTAACCCAGACAGATTAAGTCCAAACATTGGTAAAATGGAATTTTCCCCAAATGCTATCCTGTATACCTTAATATTATAAGTATGTATACCCTGTTGTGTCACAAACAGCTAATTAAGCATATGCTATGCTGATCTGTAAAAAGATATGGAGAGAAGTTGTTCCGTTTTGGTGTAATGAAACTGTTTGTGAAGTAATGTGAAGATTCAACCACACAGCAAAACTTTTTTCCTTTGAGTCCAAAGGAATTTACAATTAACCATTTGATAGCAATACGAGAGAAAAAAACAAACAGTTTTCTGTGTGGGGAGTTGCTGTATGTTGTAATGTTAACCTTCCTGTTCTCCATGAGAAGTGTTGTGCTATCTGAAGGCTACAGCCACAATTCTTTTCCACACTTTCCTTTCTCAGCCAATTTCCTCAAAGAATCAGAATGTGACATAACGCCACACGATGAGTTCTGGGCAACTGCTTTGTTTATCGACCATAACCTGCAGCATATGTGCTACCTTTCTGCTATTGAGTTTAAGGCAGTATTTAAATTGTTGTTGTGATTGTGAAAAAATGTCACCATTTTCCTCTTATATAAAGAACACGGTTAATGCACAGTGACAGTGATATTAAAAGACCACATTCTGTACACACCTTACTAAAGCATAATAAGTGCAGAAAAACAGATGAGACCGAAATATGAACTTTAAATATCACTGTCTTAATCCATAAGCGCTTTCTACATTTTCATACGTGGTTTTCTAAAGAGAGGAAAATGCTTAAAGATTGAATTTGTTTCATTGTAATGTATACATTTTTGGTCCCCATGAGGAACGAGCTTATAAATCATACAAAATTAAGTTTTTTGAAAATCTAAAAATGCAGAAAGTTCTTCAGTGACTGTAGTTTTAGGTGTAGGACGATAGAATGTACCGTTTGTACAGTATGGAGAGTCCCCATAAAACACGTGTGTGTGTGTGTGTGTGTGTGTGTGTGTGTGTGTGTGTGTGTGTGTGTGTGTGTGTGTGTGTGTGTGTGTGTGTGTGTGTGTGTTCTTGTGATAGGAGATGACGCAGGACTCTTACAGCATTGAGGACACTCCTGCCAAAGGCATCGCCGTGGGAACGAGAAAGACACAGTTAGAGAGAGCGAGAGAGACTTTGTTTCTAGCGCAGTCACACTAAAGTCTCTCACTGCCTTGTTTCGCGGACGGGACGGAGAGTGTGTGTGTGAGCCATGCGTCTCTGAGCTCCAGCGCTAGCTTGCAGAGCAATCCTGAGGAAGAGGAGAGACACCGCGTCCCGGGATGGCGAAGGACAACCGGGACAGGCCGCAGGCGGACGCGAGCGGGAGACGCTGATGATGGAGCTCACGCGCCTGGTGCAGAAGAGTGTGAGAGAGAGCAGCTGGTGGGAGAGGAGAGGAATAGACTGCAGCATCCTCACCGCAGCCTTCATCAGTTTACCGGCAGGTACACACACACACACACACACACACACACACACTTAAACAACTTTTCGTTTTAGACACACAGGCTCTTTGGGAGAATCTCCCAAACAAACAGAAGAAACCAAATTAACTCCATTATATAACGTCCATGAAAATTAACCACATTTCCACTTTAAATATTCATTACTGTAAAGCAAAAAAAAAAACGGGAACCCAATTATGTATTATTTAAAAATAGTATCGTGATTATATATCTTTACTGTTTAATGAGAATAATTAGGGGAATTACAAAAAAACATTCAAAAGTAAAATATATTAGAATAGTGAGAATTTTACTGAAAGAAAATGTCACAATAATGCATGTATCATGTATATATATATATATATATATATTATATATATTGTTTTTTTTTTTTTTTTTGTTTTTGGAGATTCACTCATTCATATCTGAAAATAAAACTTTACTTTGAAACAGTTTTCACTCATAATATGTATAAATGTACAAATAATTACAAAAGAAATGTGAAGTACAGTATTGTTAGTATCTTTGTTTCTTTAGCCTAAAAATATTTGCATTTTGATTTAAGTTGCTCAGAGTCTAGGGAACCATTCAAAGTGTGTTTTTATGCTGTGATTGTTTTCATTTCAACATCATTGTGTTTACAACGGCCGCAGGAGTTGTATGAGGGTGTGTAATGTCATCATCAATAGGGATTATTTTGTGTGTTATTATGTGCATTAAAAACAAATTGTTGAATGGTTTAGTCATGAAGGTGTGGGACTGTGTGCCAGCTGGTTATTGGGTTAAACTTCTCTTTAACACTGACACAGAAACCAAAACTTCAGTTTCGTGCCAAGGGTTCTTTGACTTTCAATCTGAACAACTTGGCTTCTTTATATAGTAAGCTTTTAAGCTTTCAGACATTGAGGACGGTTTAAAGGGATAGTTCAGGTGAAAAGGCAAAAAATTCAGTCTTCATTTACTCACTTGTTCCAAAACGTGTATGAACGTGTATGAACACAAAAGAATGAAGACCCAAACAGTTGCTGGTCCCCACTGACTTCCATAATAAGGAAAAGGGGGCAGTAAACTGTTTGCTTACCTTCATTCTTAAAAATGTCTTCCTTTACCCTTCAGCAGAAGAAAGAAACTCGTACAGGTTTGGAACAAGTGAGTAAATGATGACAGGATTTTCAATTTTGGGTGAACTATCCCTTTGATATCCAAAATTAGTGAGGCGCTCCTGTGGTGGTGGTTGTCATGGCGACCGGTTCATCTGGGTGCCTCCCTCCCATTGGGCAGATCCAGTTTCATGCAGCGAGTGGAGCCACTGAGTCGCTTTCAGGAGAAACCAACAGCGATGGGGGTCAAAACTGCTTAATTATGAGTGAGAAAAAGATCATTTAATAGTAATATTATACTAGCCAAAACAAAAGGACATTGCGTTATTTAATTACCAGCATTCTTTTTTTGAACTTTAGTGGCATTCTTTGGATTTCAGCAAAACAAATATGAAATATGACACCAAAATGCATGATCTTCATGATACCTTTTTAAAGAATAATACATGATAATAAATAATACCCAGAAACATTCAAATAAATATAACCATTGCCTGATTAAATAATTAAAAGCAGATATTTCTTCAAACATACCCATCATAACACATAATTTAATTAAAAAAGATACCAAATGAAACGTGTATTCACTGCCATAAACGATGATGTCATACGTGTGCGTATTACATGCTCAGTGTATCCACCTTATTCTAATATGCCTGCTGCATTTGAAATTATGGGAGGCACTTGCAGTTTTGGGGAAGTACTGCTCAAAAAGACCGATCAAGATCATGATTGCGCTACAAATAATCCTTATTTTGACTGAATGGGCTGTACGTTTTTATGCATTTTCTATTTTCAGAAGTCAGGAGAATAGCGTTAATAGCTCTTTTCAGCCCACTGCATTATTTTCCGCCTCATTATTTTCATGTTTCCTTTGTATTCCGCTGTAAGTATTCCGCCGCTTGCAGTGATGCTTGTTCTTGTGTCTGCAGGGTTCCTGTTGTTGGGTTTCGTCCTCAGGCCGCTGTATTTCCTGTCAGTGTGTTCTGATGATGGGCGTGGCTCACGCTGTCATCACTGTTAAAGGAACACACCTGGCCAGTCACGGCACGCTCAGCGAGTCTCCGGCCTGGGCCCACTTCTGGGCCGTCTTCTTCATCGAAGTGAGATTTGCTGCCGATGTGAAATTATTAAACATTGTGAATACAGGGAATCTATCACAAAGAAAATGCACCAAAAGTACCATGGTTTTCCATTTTCACCTTAATTCCATGTGTTTTGGGTCATCAGTGTATAAGTGAAGTGTGTTTCACATGCAACACGAAAATGCAAAAGTATGGAAAGAATTTAGCTGATTAATTCTTCATGAATTAACTTCATAGATTAAGAGGATTTCGATTAATTTACAGTTTCTATCCGCTCAAGAATGTAGAAGAGTTATAATGTTGGTCATATTCCATGTCAACAGTCTGTACTCATGCATATACAGTGGGCCCCAAAAATATTTGATTTTATATTCAATTTAAAAATTGAATGTAATCAGATTTCCGAATCAAATGTTCAAATTTGTTCAGTTTCTCTTTTGCTTTAATGACAGGAGCACTGGAGAATGTGCCAAAAAAGCTTCTTAATCTTCACTGGAACCAAGAACATCGGACCTATATTTAGTTTAAAATTTCAATATTAAATTATTACTTTTTTAATTATATTATTAACAATATTAAATATTTGCATCATTTAGATATTTTAATGTTTACTAATAATTAAAATATCGCAAATTAAAGTATTCAAAAATTTTTAAGTATTATTTAAAATAGTTTATTTATTATTTTAATTCAATTAAATTATTAAATTGCAGCTTAAATTATTTAATGAATTAAAATGCCACTTAATAATATTTAATAATAAAGTAACTGCAATTCAAAAAAAGGAAAATAAACAAAATTGATGTAGTAAATGTTTGTCAGACAAGATTATTAAAATATTATAAACTAATGAATCAAGATAATATGCCAAGCAAAAAAAAAAAAAAAGCAAAAAAAAAAAATTAATATATGTATATGTATATGTATATGTATATGTATATGTATGATGTATATATAATGCGTCAAACAATTAATCATGATTAATTGCATCCAAAATACAATATTTTTTTACATAGATATATGTGTGTATATTTATTATGTATATATAAAAAGAAACACATGCATATATATATATATATATAATATATATATATATATATTTCTATATACATAATATACACAGTACATAAAACAAATACAAATATATATATTGGTAAACAAAAACTTTTATTCTGGATGTGATTAATCATGATTAATCATGTGACAGCACTAATATATATATATATAATTTAATGATAAATTTTACAATTTAAATATTTCATCTAAATATTCAATCCCAAATTAGTGTTTTTTTCTAATATTTAAAATTCTATTATTAGAATCATCATATTAAATTAAATCTCGGCATGATTTGAGATGTTCCCAAAAAGCATCTTCAGTAAAAGCAAAGCACAGTTTTGACCATCTGTACAAAGCGCTGCATGATCAATGACACTTATTTACTCACATTGGTAGAAATGGTGAGCCTAGAAATGGTGCACAATTCTCATTTACATAATCTTTTAAATACTGCCAAAACCCTTAAATGAGAAAAGATTTTGATGAGATGTTGGTCTTCGTAACCCATGCATGTATCACGTGAGATGCCGTCTCTGTGGTCTCTCATGTGTGGGTGCGGCCCTCATTCTCAGCAGGGGCCGGCGTTCAGGTTCACGTCAAGATGCATCAACGCTTACACTAATGTGATCGGTCTGGGAGACATTCCAGCACACTGGAAAAATCCCCTTCCTGCCTCGATGCATCTATCTGTTCATCGCGCCGCTGGCCGTCCCCATCAATCACACCCATCGTCGCCATCGGTGAGGCCTTTCAGCCCTTACCACACACAGCTTTTCAATGCATCCTAACCAGTTTTATATAATGTGGTTAAGCAACAAGAGATAAAACATGTGTGATCATTTTGTGGGGAAATTTTCATTTACGCATCAGAAATGTTCTGAGTAACGTGATTTTGTGGTTGCACACACATTCACTGAGGATATAAATGACTTTTGCTAAGCGTGGTGCCACATCACACCGAGTTCATTTAACTCTGAGCCTGATGTACATTTTCGTTGTATTTACATTTGACCTCTTCTGTGGGTGAGTTTATTCGCTGATGAGAAACCTCCATCGTGTTTCAGGCCAGCTGAAGGGTCGTCTCCGCTCCAGATCCTGCGCACTGTCCTGTGTGTGTGTCTGGGCTTTTTTCTCAGTATTATCTGCTCAGGTGTTGTGTCGGGTCTGTCGTGCAGCTCCGCTCTGCTGCTCATGTTTCTGTGCAGAGCCATGTTCTCCCTGCCGTACATACACGTCAACATATTTCAGGTGAGATCAAATGCCAAAAAAAATTTTTGGGTGATGCCCCACTATTTTTGATTTGCATGCTTTCTACAGTTGTTTGAGATACAACCAGAGGATCATCCTCAGTAAAATATGAAAAATAGCTGTTTTTTAATTAAATTATTTACCCTACTTATCTTCAGAAAATATTAAAATTATAGTTTTTTGCATGCTATAGTTGTTTTGTTATGCTCAGTAAATATATCACATTATTTATATCACTTGTCTTTAGAAAACATATTGTTATAAAATATAGCAAAAATTGAAAATATATTTGTTTTTTGCATGCAATAATTTGTTTTGGCATGCTCAAAAATATAAATTACAATTATTACCACCACTTTTCTTCAGAAAATATAAATAGATGGTTTTTTTTTGCATGCAATTTTTGTTTTAACAGGTACACATGCTCCGGAAAAATAGACCTTTAATTATTTATACTACCTATCTTCAGATTTTTTTTTTAATATAGTGGCTTTTGCATGCTCAGTAACTATGTTAAATTATTTATACCCTTACTTTTAGAAAATATCAAAATTATAGTTATTTTTGCGGCATCGATTAAACAAAAAAGAGAAGAATATATTACATTATTTACACTTCTTTTCTCAATAAAATATAAAATAAAGCAGTTTTTTGCATCCTCAGTAAAATATAATTTAAAAAATACATCCCATCTAAAAATAAAACCGTTTGTTTTTGTATGCTGTGGTTTGTAATTTGCATGCTCAGAATAATATAAATGTACCCGAATACTATCTTCAGAAAATATAGAAAGATATTTGTTTTTGGCATCTCTTGATGTACGAAAGTACCACACTTCATCTATAATCAAAGAATACAGTGGTGATAGTTAATGAATTGCTTGCCTCTAGTATTTTTGTGTCCTTGAGCTTTTTCCCGAGACCGCACACAACCCACTATCATCAAAACTCTTTTTGCCGTACAGTAACATTTCATCAACTACATTAAATTGGTCTTTCATCGCGCTCGGGCGCATAAAAAGCTACTCAGTCTGATGTGTTAACTTTCCAAGCCCATTCAGCGAATTCTGCATCAATCCATCCGGTCTTTGTGTGTGCCTCTCTCTCCGTCCTTCCCCGCGAGACCCCGCTCAATAAGGCTTTGGTCTCCTCCTCCTTCGCGCGAGGTTCACGAGTTTCCACTGCAGAACAAAGTCCACAAATCGGCTGGCGAAACAATTCACGCATGATTTTTCCCAGGCAGAACAAAGGGAGAATGTACTTTTGTATTGGTGTCTGCTTCCTCTGATTTATTTGTTGGCGGGTTTTAAGCTGAGACCCGCAGCGATGTTTGAGATCTTGTTTAGTAGGGAATGCTGTGCTGCTGGTTTCATAGTGTGTGTGTGAAGATAAATACATGCTATGTGCTATTGTCTTGTGTTTTTACATCCGTTTTGAGCCAGTTCAGGACGCCCCCACGTAAAGATCAAACACACACTGAGCTAAAACGTTGAATCGCTTTAAATGGCACCACGTTCTGCTCTTGTTTCATCATTTTATTCCTTATACTGAGTGATTTTAGTTATAGTTTTCATTTTACTGTGTCTCTGTTTTTCGCAGCACATCGGGGGGGCGGCCAAAGTTTTCCCTCTCCTCCCACGAACCGGCCCAACCGCATCTCCCAGTGGACACACGAGGTCCTGAACCTTGCCCCGAAACACCACCTGCTGGACTGGTACCTCTTCGGCCCATTCCCCTCATCAGCTGCCACGTGGAGCATCACCTCGTCTCCCGTTTCGGTCTGACAACAATGTGCCTGAAGGTGTGCGGCTCAAACCACAACAAACTGCAGATCCTTCCAAAAATGCCATTATTAAAATAACAGAAATAATGTCTCAAATCTTAAATTAACATTTTAAATCAAGATCAGTACATTAAATCATTTTAATTGTTTAATTAATTTATAATTCTTTTATATTCATTTTTTATTTTCTAAATGTTATGCTGCATTTTTAATTGAATCGTTGAATTTATATTAAATTATAATATAAAATTAATGAATTTGTAATTGTAATTAATTTAAATTAATTGAATTTATTAATTTTTTATAATATAGTTACCATAATTTGTAATTATTCATGTTTATTTCTTATATGCATCCTTATTTATATTATTATTTACTTCACATAATTTAAAGAAATAAATATTACAAATAAACATTACATTCTTGTAATATAGTAAATTAAATTCAAAAATTAAAAACTGATTAATATGATAAACAGGGGTATTAAAAAATAACCTTACTATTTAAATAAAATCAATTTAAAATGCAGGGGGCCTTAAAAAATAAAGTATTAATAAAAATCACAAAAAGTAATAATTTACTTAATAAGTTAATTTTATTAATTGCAGTTAAAAAAAAAAAAACCATTCAGTCAAAACAGGATTAATTTAATTAGAAATGTTATTAATGGGTAAGGACTGATATGCCAACTAAACATATACCAATACAAATTCAATTCAATATGACACATTTTTATAGACTTAAATTGTTAACAACAGTAACAATTAATATGTGCAAAACACTTACTTATTGAATTAAACTGAAGCATTAAATAAATTAACAGTAATCTAAAAAGTAACACTCCATTCACCAATAAATGAATAACCTAATGATACAACATTCTTCTACGAAGGATTATAAACTTATCAATTAAAGACAATAGATGTCAACTATATAGACATAATAGTGGAATGTGCATGTGGTGATTGTGTTCGTTGAAGCCTGCTAGGGTCTCAGTATCTGAAGGAGAAGAAGCTGCAGTAGCACGAGGACGCTTACATCTCCCGTCCTGAGTCTGTTTCTTCCCACAGATATCAAGGAGCTGATGGTGTTTTCGCGGCCGCCCATCACTGAAACTGGTGGGAATCCAAGTGATGATTGGGTTGGAAGAGCAGGAAGACTAGGTCCAAATCTTGCTACACTTTAATTTGGTGCATAAAGGCATTAGAAATTAAAGTCAATGGGGAAACTCGTCTCACAAACGTGACATATTTATGAAAGAAACAGGCTATTTGATGCAGGAAAAACATGCTGGATGAGACTTGACTGATGGCTATCACGCTGGAAAAGCAAGTGCTTTTAGATGATGGATGACAATTTGATATTCTAAACAGCTGTTGAATTCACTGATGAATCGGAACAGACCAGGATCAAAGAAAAGTAGACTTTTATAACAAGCAATGCAGGCAATTTCATTTATGACCGTCTTTACTATGTCCGCTTCACTAAGGGCCTTATTGAATGTAACGGATGTTTTCCTTATGTGCTGATGGCAAATCAGTGGTAAATAAAAAGCACTGCTGTTTTTTATCATACATGGGACCTCTGACCCCAGATCAGCTCTCAGCTTCAATACACAGCTGTATGAAGGACTAAAAAGATTGCCATAACCTTAACCCTGATCTGTCTAGGACACACTTTTAGCTTTGTTCCACAGTTTAGTGCGCTGCTTTGCTGTCCCTCCTTACAGGCGACAGTTCACCTAAAAAATTACAGTTCTGTTCCTTTCCTCACCCTCAGGTTGATCCAACCCTGTATGAATGTTCTGCCGAGCTGTTTGAACACAAAAGAAAACATTTTAAAGAATGTTTGGTAACCAAACAGTATGACGGTAGCCATTGACTTTCCTTTATTTTTTATATTTGTTGAAAAGTCATGGGCTTACCATCAACTGTTTGTTTACCCAGGCATTCTTGAAAATATTTTCTTCTTGTGTGTTCAGGCCAGAAAGAAAAAATTAAACTCCTTCAAGTTCTGGAACCAGTGGAGAATGAGTAACATGTGACGTAAGTTTTGTGGGTGAACTATCCCTTTACGAGAACTATTTTGATAAACCTGCACATCTGTATGTGAAAACACACAGGAGACTAATAGATTTTGCAAATGCATTATGGGATGGTTTTTCCTCAGCCCAAGGTTACGTGTGATGCTGCTTTTTAAATTTTGGCCAAATGAAGGTATCTTGGATGGTAAGTGGATGTCTTCAAAATGCTGTCCTTATGATAGGCTCCGCTTCACTATGATTGGAATTTGAAACAGTTTTTGTGTGGTTTAAGGACACATTTTTCATTTTTTATTATGGTTGTACCATATTTGACATTTGGCTAACAAGACTGCTATAATCTCTAGGCACACATAAGATATTAGAACTTTAGTAAAACTGGAAGGAATATTTGGGGAAAAAAAAATGGTAGTTTTATGACCTAAACACATAATAATCTTATTCACCGTTGTACTTATTCACTGATGGGTGGGGTGCGTTTTGTTTATATTTCACTGATTTTAATCAAAATGAATCACCTTTGACTTGCTTTCACTGAATGCTCATGAATGTACGTGTGTGATACAGAGGTGTGTGTTTGAGAGAAATTTGAAATGAAAGATGAACATGATTTTACTGACCCAACCTAAACTGAAGTAGATTATTCAAAACTGTTTTGATGTAGCCCTGTATTGATTCTGCAAGATTTTCATGCACAATACAATGCTATTTTTTTGACGACTTCAAAAGACTTGGAATGTGCCACAACCATTCATATAGAGTCCACGCCTTTTCATGGTGCTTTATATCTGTGCCAATGTTAACTTGCATTGTATGTACCCAATGGCAGATTGTTTTCCTTTGATCCATGGAAGATAGAAATCACAGAAGTGATTGAAGAAAACAAGGTTAAAAATAATAGTATTATTTACATAATATTTTACCTAAATTATAAAGTAAATTTTTTAAATTATTGTTGTACATTATTAATTTCAATATTATATTGATTATTATTTGTTTTGATGCATTTTTAAAAAAAAATCTTTTTTTTTTATAATTAAATCACATAATATTAATATATACTTTAAATATAAAAAAAACACCTTTGCTACTTGTGCTGCGTTAGGCTAACCAAGACTTGCATGTTATTGCTCTTTTGTTGGTTTTGGATGCTTCCATATGTCATCATTTGTAAGGCCGCTTTGATAGAAAACGCGTCTGCTAAATGACTAAATGTAAATGTAAATGTAAATATAAATAAATTAATATGTATAGAAATTTTAAAAAATAATTATTTAACACAAAATTTTTATTTAATATTCTAATTTGATTAAATTATTGCATTAAATTAATACGCAGCATAAACACACACACGTGTATATATATATGTGTACATACACATTATATTTTCATTAGATATGTGTACATACACACACACATTATATTTACATTACCGTGATGAGAAGTTTTGTGATGTAGAAAATCTCCCTGACCAAGCATGTTAACTTTTTGCAGCCATGTCCTTTTTAGAGAAAAGAAATCGGGCTTTGGTCCTCATTGTGTGGAGTTCGCTTTTGGCCAGTTCAGGGGCTATGCACCTGAGGCCACTTATTCTAACAGACTGAAGAGCCATCAACAAGACAATACCTTTAACGTGATCCTCATATTGTAAGAAAACTTACAGATTAATTTATTACAGAACCTTCACCAAGGGATTAAATGCCAAAATGAACACTCTATTTTGAATATAGGCGATATATCCTTAATAGATTTAAGGCTAAGTCCAAGATTTGTCATTGTATACAGCTAATTATTGACTAGTTTAACAGCATCTTACCCGAGAAAAAAACAAAACAGAAAGAACAGTTCGAATTTCTAGTCTGATTCATTTTGTCATTGGTAACTGGTTTGCGATGATAATGAACTATACCCATCAGGCACAGAAATTCTGTCAGTCCTTTAAATCCCCAAAACACAATCATTGACAAAACCGCATGCCTCCTAATCTGCTAGAACCCCGCCCCACCTATCCATGTACCCAGCCGCTCCGCCTCTGACTGTATCATGTGAGAATAATACGAGGAAAAGTTAGCGTTCAGGGGCGTGGCTTAGAGTCAACACACTTCTCATAAGTTAGGGCTTGGCTTCAACTTTAAACTGAAGTCAAAGCTCAAGACAGACGGAGAGAAATCATGGGTGACGTGGTGCTGACAGCAGATCTGCCAGAAAGCAGCTTGAGTTCAGAAAAACTCCAGAAGAACCCAGAGGAGAACAATCTGAAGTCCACAGACGAGAAGACCAATGGATCTCCAGAGACAGAAAACCAGACCGCAGGAGAGAAAGACGGCAAGACCATTGAGGAAAGCAAGATTCAGGAGGACCTCAAGCAATCAGAGGACCCTCAGAAGCCTCAGGATGAAGAGGAGGTGCTGGGGCCGAACGATGTCACCTGTGACTCCTGCATCGACCGGCCGTGCCGCGCCAAGAAGTCGTGCTTGACCTGCCTGGTGTCGTACTGCGAGGCTCACCTGAGGCCGCACCTGGAGAACGTGAAGTTCCAGAGCCACAGGCTGGTGGAGCCGCTGCGGGACATCGAGAGACGCACCTGTGAGACGCACCGCTGCGCGCTGGAGCTGTTCTGCTGCGCCGACGCGTGCTGCGTCTGTCAGGAGTGCGTGGCGGAGGAGCACCGCGGACACAACGCCGTGCCCATCGCCGAGGCGCGCAGGAAGATTGAGGTACGCCTGTTTACTCACTTGCCTAATGACTTAATATCTTGAAATGGTGCATAATATTTAAGTACTGTAGCTGAAATGAGAATCTACGTTCAAAAGTTTGGAGTTTTTGTTTCTTATGCTCGCCAAAGCTTCATTTAATGAATCAAAAAATACATTAAAATTGTGAAATATTATTATAATTTATAATATGTTTTCTATTGTAATGTATTTTAAAATGTAATTTATTTCTGAGATGCAAAGCTGAATTTTCAGCATCATTACTCCTGTCTTCAGTCTCACGTGATCTTTCAGAAAGCATTCTAAGATGCCGATTTGCTGTACGAGAAACTTTTTTTTAAATATTATTTTCAGTGTTTGATATATTTATTTTCAGGATTCTTTGATGTATAGAAGTAGAAAAGAACAGCGTTTAGTTGAAATTAAAAACATTTTGTAATATATAAATGTCTTGGGGAAATGTATTGAAAATGTATTTGGGGCAAAAAGGCTCCATGTTGCACAGCCGTTTTGATCGTCATATATTTTGGAACCAAAAAAAGAAAAAGTGAAATGTGTCATTTTTGAGCCACTAAAAAAAAAAAAAAATTCCAAACATTTCTCTGTCTGTCATTGGTCATTCAAACAGATAGTCCAGCTCCAAAATCATGCCACTGGTTCAATGTTGTCGTTTCAAGATGCTCAAACTAGCATGCATAAGATAATGTATAGAAATATAAGGCAGAAATAATAAGAGTAGGATGCTGCTCTGAATTTAGCCACAGGATTTGCACTCAACTTATTTATTTAGACTTTAACAACTTACACTTTAACTTTAAGAGTGATTTTAGCCTCAAACATCCAAACTGTTCCTCATATCTAATGAATCCTTTCAGTGAAATAAGGAACAGAATGTTTCCTCTTTCATGCTCTGACTTTTGTTGGATCATACAGCACAAAACTATATCAGGATGCATGTCTCTGTGTTTGATGTAGATCAGATCGAGTCATTCATCATGCTATCAGGTCACACATACTGTAACAGAGACCTGACCGTGGCACTGTGTGGTCATGACTCATGATTAATGACTGTTAGTGGTCATCAAGGCTGTTATTCTGAGGGTTCGTGATGATGTGATCAACCTCACACAATGAACATCATAAATCATCAATGATGTTCAGATGATGTGTCTTTCCACAAAAAGATAAATAAATAAAACAATACAATTTCCAATCAGAAAGCAAGAGACCTCTCACAGTATTCAGGATTCACTTCTTAAAACTGTAAAATATCAAGAAAAACGAACTGAATCCATCATTATTTGAGGTTATTCTTTGGTTAAGCTTGGTTAGTGATGGTTTAGTGTGAGTTTAACTCATTTGCTCTCTGCTGAATCTCATTGCTCACTAAGTGTAACAAGCAGGATTTAAAGGATCACTTTTGATTTCTCTATTTCTGACAGAAACCTCACTGTGTAATCTTTTAATGCATTTCTAATGAAAACACACTGCGCTTTAATCTGAAACTGGTTCTACATCCATTTGTGAACGTCAATTCATGACGTCTGTGTGAAATCATCTCCTCGAGAATATGAAGCATGTAGTGAGGACTCAGATGACCACACTTATCAATAAATAAACTAACGAACACAGAGCATAAGTACAAAAGAAAAACCTTCATGGTATTTTTTAAAGAGAGGTTACTCAGTGCGACCAGAACCAGATCATAAACACTCTTTTTGTAACATGACATGTTTTTAAGATGATGCAACACTTCAACAGGTGGTCTGTAACATGCTTGAAACATTCCTCTGTGTCTTTTCTAAATGGGTTTTTGCTGTGGCCGCGTGTGAACACTGGGGTTTTTACGGTCAAATTCTCTGGCATATTTGCATGCTAAACAAATAAAGGTGGTTTTATCCGGCTGTGCATGTGTGTTCACGTCACAGGCAACTAGGAAAACAAGATTTACTCAAAAATGAACATATTTGTCATGATTTACTCACCTTGCAATTTCAAACCTGTATGACTTTCTTTCCTCAGTAAAGAAAGTTCATGATTTTATTTTTTTTAAGTTATTACAATTTATCAAAAATACTAATATATGAACATTATTACATTTTAAAAATGATGCTAATATATGAACTGTTACAGCAATTTATCCTTCTAAATCCTTCTATATGCTGAATCGCTGCTGCTCAAGAAACATTTCTGATTATTATCAGTGTTGAGAAGCTATGTTTTTGTTAAAAACAGTTGCATTTTATTTCATTTATTTTGAAATAGAAATGTTTTGTAACGTTACATAAAGCTCAAAATATCGCAAAAAGCACCATAAAACTTACATTTGGCCATATGATTATATTTCAAGTCTTCTGAAGGCGTGCAGTTTGGTTTAATAATACATTAATAGTACATTGCATTGAACATCGTGCATTTTTTTTTGGAACTTGACAACTTACTGTATGCTTTCAAATGAAAAAGGGGTGTTAATATCCTGCAAAATGTCACTATTTTGTGTTCTAGAGGAAAAGGAAGTAGGGTGAAGACCTAAACTATTCAGGACGTCAGAACTGTTAGGGAAACTGTTTTACTGTAAATGCAGCGGGTTAAAACAATCCACCCTGCTTGTTAGGGTGTTCCCTGTGAAGTGAATGAGTTGATGTATTGTCCTCGCGTGCAGAACAGGGAGTGTCCAGGTCTCTTTGAGGATTCTTTTGAGGCGTTCTTAGGGATGTTTTGACACAAGCATTAGATTACACAACATACATAACACAAATCCTGCCTGACTGCTGACTGCATTGCTACACGGGGCTAACCATTCAGTCCCCAGTTACCTTGAGAGAAACTTCCTCTCCGCTGATTAACAGGGAAGCTATGACACAGGCATATCTCCTTTACATATCCAGTTTTACCACAGTCAGCACATGACATTATTGACTAGTGTGGATATGCATAATAAGTCTAGCTCTTAATTTGCATTGTCAGTGAAGTTTCTAGAGTCTTAAGGATGGATTTTAGTAAGTTTGGTGGTTCCTTAAACTCTAAATGTTCCATTTGAAACTTTGGCACATAAACAGTTTCGATTGGGGCAGCTCATTGCATGATTGACAGTAGCATTCATAACATCAAATTACTTTTATATACTGTTAATACACCCTTTTTATTTCAAATGCTGAGCTTGCTAACTCAGGATGAGTAAACAAACATTGATGTGTGTGTTTCTGAGTGTGTTTTAACTGGAGACAAAGCAGGGAGGGGTTCCCATTAACATCAGTGCAGTGACACACTATCAGGTTCAGGTATCACTGCAGCTATTGTGGGGTTTTTTGGGTGGTCAGGGTGGAGAGAGAGAAACTCACTTTTTTTGCTTTTAATGTGAGAGTCAAAGCACTATTGTTTGAGATGTCCCCTATAGCAAGCCTACACACTGAATAACAGTGACTACTGCTGAACATGAGCTGTGTGCTCACTGGAGGAAGTTTTTGTCTGAACTTGTCTGTGGAATGCAAAAGCAAGAAGACTGATACCTATCTGATTACTCACTTATGCAAAGGGATGTCTGTTTTGGTTACATCTACTTTTATAATGCATAATATGAATCAGAATTTGCCTCTGAAAACCATTTAAAAATCATATTTTTATATGATTATTTACAATTGTTTTAAATATTTAATTACATGATAGAATATTTTAACCAGTGTGCTTGTGTGTGTTAACAGAGAGAGCTCCAGGACAAACAGACAGACATGGTGAAGACGGTCACAGCAGCAGAAAAACGCCATTAACAAGTTACAGGTCAACACAGTGAATATAGAGGTAAAACACCACATTCAAAGAATTAAAGACTTTAACTTTACTGTACTGTCTTGGAATGAATATGAAACCTA
Source organism: Cyprinus carpio (assembly GCF_018340385.1). Taxonomy (NCBI): domain Eukaryota; kingdom Metazoa; phylum Chordata; class Actinopteri; order Cypriniformes; family Cyprinidae; genus Cyprinus; species Cyprinus carpio. The sequence goes on from NC_056608.1 coordinate 24,214,334, forward strand.
GCCCATTTTTCTTCTGTTACCAGTGTGTTTTGTATAGTCAGAAATGTTGGCTATACAAGATCATAAAGCTAGACTTGAGTGTTCAATAGTTAACATATTAACTAGAAACTGGTAATGGAGGTCATTTCTTCTTTGAATTCAGATTCAGGTAAGAGTTATATGACTAACTTTTCTTGGTATATTTTATGTTTTATTAATGTCAGTTTTAATATAAGATTATATTTGATAGGTCATCACTGACATCCTTTAGAGGAAATGTTAAAGAAATATATATTCTAGAAATTACTAAAAATGTTTGGAGCTACAAATACTTGTCATAAATAAGATGATAGATGTCATTCAAAGGGCATTCTCTCCAGTTTTGCTCTGGTAGTGACTTTTTTTCAGTTTTTCTCTTTGACTTTGAAATGTCTCTGTCTGTCTGTCTGGCCACAGGCGTCTGTGACGGAGGTGCTTGGAGTACGAGCGAGGCAGGTTAACCTCTGGGATGGCAAGCGTGAGCATGCCAAAAAGAAGTCGAGCGAGATCTTAGAGGTGAGAGCGAACAGGCGCTGGCTGCGGGTCAGGCCGAATGAACGTCCGTGTTCAATGCTGAGCAACGCTGCCGCTGACACCAAGAAAAGCCCATTTCAGTCGAGAAAATCAACCAAGAAACAGGCTAATGAACATTGACTTCCTAGCAAGTACGGAGGATTTTCCACTTCTTCCCAAGTTCTGTTCTCCTCAGTATATGATTTTCATGTCTCGCTGTAACATTTTAAAACATGTTTAGCATTTTAAATTGTGATGGTCTAAAGTGTAAATAATGCATAATAGTTAAGTAAGTTGCAGTAGCTTTTGTGGCCACAGGGATATTGTGTAACTAAAACAAAAATTTTATAGTTATAACTAACGATAGAATGACTTTTAAAAACCTTTTGTAAATTGAAATGCATCTGAAGAAACTTAGAAATAAATCAAAATGGAAAACTTGTAATAAAAATAAATTTTCACGCGTTGAAGTTGTAATAATAAAAAAAACGAATAAAATGACAAAAAGACACATAACAAATTTCTAAAACGAAACATTCAATTAAAATGACGAAAATGAAAACTGAAAATGGAAATATAAAATAAAACGCAAACAACTTTTTTAATACTATTATCAAAAACTCTAATATGTATTATTAAAGAGTCTGGTAGATAACCTTAGTAGATTACTAATGACACTACGGTAACGTGTTGTTCGTCTGGTCTGATCCGCTGTGTGCGATGCTCGTCTTCGTCTTATCCGTTCAAGTCCTGTGCGATTTCAAAGCAACATTTCTCATTTTTCATTTTAGCCTTTAATTTGATATATAGTACTAAAATAACGTAAAGTAAAACTAACAAATGAATCAAAATTAATGCTGACACTATTAGTAGACATATTATAAAAGAATTAATACTAATAAAAATGACAAAAAACACATCAAAATTTACTACAACTAAAATTGAAAATTGAAAACGAGAATATAGACAAAATAATTCGAAAATATTAATACAAACTATAATACTCTCAATGACATACTGAAACAAAACTGATATAAATAATACTAAAATAACACTGGTTGGTCACATTGCAAAATGATGTTTCTGTACCTATATCTGATAATGTTTTTGTTAATGTGTTTCCAGTATTATTATAAAGTAGTTGTTGTTTCCAGGAAATATTCACAGTGGAAAAAGGAAGCTGTTGATGTGTCCTTTAACGTCTCACCGGGCATTGTAGTACGGCCTCGGATGGATCAAACTGCAGTCGTTCAGTGGCGAGTCGTGTTATACACACGTCCCACAAAAGAGATGTGCGACAAAACCTGCTGACCTCATACACCACACAAACTTTAAGACACCTGTAAAAAACGGTCGAGTAACAGGCAGAACATATATACATTCCACACAACGTGACACAATCTATGCTATGAATTTGGAGACAATTCAGAAAACATTAAACCTTTGTTTTCTCTAGTGAAGAAGTTTGCAATTTAACCCAAATATCCTTGTTTCAATTTCACACATATATGTAGGCAGTAAAGACAACGGTTTATGCACATGATGGCTCAAAACTAACAGTGTCAATTCGCGCACCCAGAGTCCCAGTAGATGACTTTCTTAAATGTTGCAGTGTTTGTTGTGATATCACCATACTCTGCCTAGTTAATTGATTGCATTTACACATTGAAGCATTGCGGGGCGTTCATCGTCTTCCTCTCTTAACCCTCTCTCGCGCGGCTCTACTTGTGAGACCGCGGGGTACGCAAATGGTGAGCATAGTCACCCCAAACGCTGTCAAAAGAGCAACAATTACGAATGTCACTAAAAGAAACAAAATGCACTATTTGCATACATTTTCCAGAACCTATATACTGATAGGGATAACATCATACCTGCTTATAACCAGGTTCAAACCTTAATGTGTTGTACTATATTAGAGGTTTTTTAACAGTGAGTGGGATTTCTGAAATCTGTTTTTTATCTCTTCCGGACGTGCTAGAAAATCAGTCAACAGCCAGAAAAAAATACAATTGTCACCACATTTATTACAAAAAAAGATCAAAACCGTGGAACTTAATAAATCAGCTGAATTTATGAGTGAGCAAACCCTTCTGTAAAAAAACCTTCAAAATTATAGTGAGGAAGAAAAACTTTACGTTTTGGTGTAAATGTTGAAGTTGCAGGCTGAAATGGAGAAAAAACGTTCAATAAATGATTTGTATTTGTGCAAGGTATGAAAATCTAACAGACACAACTTAGAGCGCGAAAGTGTGAGTAATAGAAATCAAGGTGGGATTTGATATATGGCGACACACCCGACCCCTACAGTAAATACCTTTGAGAATTATATGATAGAAAGTAAACTGTAGCAGTTTTTGGTGTATGTAATGTTCTCTGCTGAAGTGGCAGGTAAAAAGTCATTTGTGTCTAAAACAGTCCCTTTACAAAATATGTATTGTAAATTGAAATCTAACAGACATAAATAGCATAACGTGCAATAATAAAATCAGGCAAAGACATATGGACAAACCCTCTCAGTAAACACCTTCAGATATAGAGACAGGAATAAAACTGCTAAGTTTTTTTTTTTTTTTTTTAGTGTTTGTACGTGCTGCTGAAGTGTGGAGGGAAAAACTTTTTAGAGACTATATGCCTTGTTACTGAAAGTGCTACACGACAGCAAATATGATAAGGTGGCAATATAAAATCAGCAAAGACATACATGGAACCCAAACCGCCTCAGTAAAAACTTCAGATAGTAGACAGGACTATAAACTGCTAAGTTTAGTGGTTTTCAAGTAATTGGGGGGCTGGTGCGGGGAAGTGGAGGAAAAACTTTTAGAGATAGGGCATTGTTATTGCAAATCTACAGACGCAAATAGATTAAAGTTCACAATAATCAAATCAGGGCAAAGACATATGGACAAACCCCATCAGTTAACACCTTCGAGAATAGTAGATATGGAATACGCAGCTAGTTATAGTTTGGTGTATGTAAGCGTTGCTGCTGATTGGGGGTGTGGGGGTGGCTATTTTGAGGAAACATCACTTCAAACATGCATTGTAGGACCCTGAAACACATTAAAACTTTCAAGATGCACAAAACTGTGATTTCGCTAATAAAATAAATAGCTATCAAGTTAAATTTTTGGAAGCTTCTCTTTCCACTGTCAGTCATGAAACAACACATTTTTTATAGCCCACAATCCTCAAATTTAGTGCAGGCATTGCCTTAAAATGGAAAATGGAAAATATAAACAAAAAAGTAAAATAGTACATTCCTGATAATGAAATAACCAATTGATGCACACTAACAGAACGCTTCCCAGACAGAGTCAAACTTCCCAGATGTTGACTAGTTTCTTCTCAAACTTTTTTTTTTTGTTTTTCTGTGCTTTTAGCATTACTGTAGTCATTGACTTGTTTTGCCGCAGGGTTCTTAGCCCTAACGTCACGCCTCTGACCTTTGAGGCAGATACGGCCCACCAGGTATCTGCGTCTGACAGAAGAACGAAAGGAATGTGAAAAACAAACACGACGCCAGTGGAGCGAGAGAGCTGCTCTCAGAGCTCCCCGAGCGCTTCGATCCACATTCAGAGCAGTGGGTGCTGACGGGTGGGGGGGAGCTTCTACCCTGGTGCCCGGCGCCACTAGTTCGCGAGGTGGACATGAGAGGATAGCATGCACATACACCTCGGCCCCTGACCTACAAGAGCATCGCCGGCAAAGGGATCTTGAAGAGCAACAGCTGCAATCACACGGAGAAACAACTTCTGCCTGGTGTGTGCAGTGGAACGACGCAGGCTTCTTCCTCTCTCTCTCGCGCGTGGCACAGCGATGTGGAGACGCCACTCAGGGCGGCCCCCAAAGCCACGCGGATTGGTGGTCTACGTGGATTATTCCGGCGGCCTGTGCTGGCTTGAGCTACGATGTGGAGAATGGCATGGTTGCTTCCAGTGCCACGAAGTACTCCAGGCTGAGTTGTCTGTGGAGAACCAGCTTTAACTACAGCCTGTCTGGCTATCCCCTCAAGTAAGGAGTGCGCGTCCGTGCTGTGGCGGACACCGGAGCAGGATCTTCCCTGACAACTTCCGTCTCCCTGCTCTCGCTTTCTCTACGCCAAATAAACAGTTTCTGCTCCTCGGTATCCAAAGTCATTTTCCATCTTATAGGGTCCTATTTACACCTGGTTTTTGTTCACCTTACACTGATACGAGAAGCAATGGTTGTAACAGGGCTAAGATATGAGATCTACTGTAACCTCTGACCTGATATTTAAGTTTGTATGATTGCAAGGCCGAACAAGTGGCATTTATATTAACTAGTGACTCCTATTAAAATACCTACAAACATGTTTTGGTGCATCCTGATCACATATCACAAAAAATATGCTCTTAATATAATTTTTTCTCACATGTATGAAACTATATATTTATATAGAATGTAAATATATATATATAATATAGTGATGATATAAATTATAAAGTATTTTGATTTTATATACCATATATATACATACTATATAAAAATGAATAAAAAGTAAATATGTTTTTAATTTTATTCATGATATTTATATATATGTATAGTTTTGTGTATAATTGTTTCTCACGATGAATGTTACTCATATATATATATAGAAACTAAAAACTACGTAGATCGTTTATATAATAAATGTATGGTTTTATTTTATTCTTATGTTTTATATATTCGTACGTATGATATGGATTTTCTGAATAACTGGTTTCATTCATGTTGAGAATGGTGCCATATTAATGGTTTGCGACAAGTGACTCAAACCCATTTAGAAGATATTGGCGGTACATTTTACTAGGGTTGGGTTACCAAAAGGAGGGACAGGTATGGCATCTACACTATATGCTGCTTGTGGTTTGCCTTATATTTCTACCATTTTATTTTATTAACATTTTGTGCCTAGTATCAAATGTGACAGGTGGACAGTTACTTTGGCAACAATAAAAACATGTGTCTGTCTACGGAATAAAAAATTGCTTCAGTGAAATGCTGGTATTTGCTCAGTGTTTGTTCATTGCAGTGAGACATAACGCTGCTTACACCCTCAGTCTACAGAGAGGGATACCACGAAGCCTAAGGGGCTCTGGGGATCCATGGTTTTGACTGAGGATAATTAGTACATAACTGGCTATTTAGTTTTCCTAAGTTCTATATTTTTCCCAGAAATTCCATGTCAAAAAAGCAAAGAAAGAAAGTCAAAATATTACTGCATTGAAGAAAATTGGCACGTAGTGGCTAATGTAGATTACACTTTTAATCGAAGGCAATCAAAAATATGCAATTTATAACTTATATCTTTATGTGACATAATATCTACATAAAAAATGACTTACGATTTTTGTGAGATAATTTGCATAAAAAAATCCTCACATCAGAGTTTTTATTTCACAATATCTACAATGACCATGTATAAAATATGTAAATATCAAATCTATATATATGATATATATAATATATATATACTATTATATATATATAGTATATATATATATAATATATATATATATATATATATATATAATATAGTAATAATATATGAATAATAGAATATCGAACAATTCAGAAATATTCCTATTAATAGTTGTTTTTATTTTTATGCACTTGTAGTTTTTTATATAATATTTAACTATAATTAACGTATGGATCATATCTATTATATCTATAGACAAATATGCTATTTCCAAAAAAAATGTAACAAGGGAATGAATTAGTATATTGTTAAATAATGAAAATTGCGATTTCATATTGCACGTGATAAAAAATTTTAATATTAATTTTACGAATTGATTGAAATAATATTCCACATATTACCATTTTTTGTTTCTCTTGCATTGAAAAAAAAAAGAAAAGAAAAAAATTCTGTTCAGGCGCGATGTAGTCAGTCCTTACAGACCGGAAGTGACGTGTCGTGTAACATCAGCAGCACCTCGACAAAGCAGTCAAAATGAATGGTAAGTAAGAATATGCTGTTTTTTTCATTTAAACTTTTTTCTTAAACATTTTAGATTAATGTATGTGACATCGGCCG